>NW_027210813.1:455000-482500 GCF_029030835.1 Brachyistius frenatus | reverse complement strand
ACGCTCCAATGGAAGCATTAATGGTTACGGAGCCCCGGGCCGCGGTGTGATACCTCCATTGTGTGGAATAAATACAAATATCACAAGGTCGTCTCTGCAGCATCTCATACAGACAAAGTCGTGTTGGTCTGAGGGAGCGAAGCTGAGCGTGTTTACGAGATCTCCCCGACAAACAGCTGCACAGCGCCTTTATTTATTCATGACTTTATTCCAAAGACTGTTTCTAAAAGAGTTCGTAGCTTCAGGTCTGTAAAATGGTTCTGATCTAGAAGTGTCTTCAGCTGCAATACCAGCGAGTGCCACTAGAGGTCGGCTCCAAAAAGCCTCCGGCTCCATAGACTCCCATTCAACTTCTCTCATCAAATCCAAAGTGAATCAAATGTGTCCATCAGTTATCTCGGTGTTGTTAGCTAAAGTCACTCCTTCTTCTTAGTTTTCTGGAGGTCCATCTGAAAATAATCCCTCATTCATTAGAAAAGAAGATTCAAGAAGACCTGTTTTTGGGGGCGTGTCTGTTTGATTGACAGGCCTGCGGTGCAGTCAGGTTACAGCTATCGTGGGCGGGACGTAGTATCGTCAGGTTTCCAATCAGATCGGTCAGATCCACCGCTGGCTCCTCCCCCAGCTCGTCCAAATATGGTCACTTCCTGCTCCAAACCGCTCCGAACTAGCAAAGATGGTAACGACAGGTGATGAATGTGATGAATCAACTTAGTCTCTTCGTGATAAACTCAGGCACAGAAGATGAGAAAAATGTTGTTCTTCATCTCGAGTCTAACGTCACATCGGATCATTTTTCTCTCACTGTCATCATTCTTCTGATGTAAACCTCTCAGTGAGGAACCAGGAGAGCCTGACCAACTGCAGCATAATGACATCAGCAGGGGAGGCAGAGAGCATGATGGGTAACATAGTTTGTGTCTTGCCTAAGGTCGGTGTGAAGAAGAGGTTTGTGGGTAATGCAGTCTCAGGCCATGCTTCGTGTTTGCTGTGTTGCGTTCAGGTAACACAGATGTGGCTGCTGTTCTGGGCAGCAGGTGATGTTTCAGGATAAAAAGTAAGAGATGTTTGAGCCTCAGCAAGAGAAAAATTCAGTCACAAACTAAAGTGTGAATGTTTTCCTCGTTAGATTTAAAGCAGCTCTTCAGTGTCTAATTTTGACTTCGGAGAGACAAACAGAGTTTTGCTTCGAAAAGCTTCTGAGTTCAGTTTCTGCTCGATCTTCCGTTTGATGTCACGAGCACTCGAGCCTCCGCCGAGCTGAGGAGGTCCCCGCTCTGCTGCTGGACCGGGAGAGAGCTGAACCCGGGCTGACGGAGGAGGCGGTGTTTACACCGCTGTGTCTCCGTTAGCATCCCGTCTCCAATTAACTCGTTAACCAAGCAGCACCGTTCTGAACCGTTCTGAACTGTCCAGCTCACCTGCAGCCGCAACCTTCGTGTGTGTGTGTGTGTGTGTGTGTGTGTGTGTGTGTGTGTGTGTGTGTGTGTGTGTGTGTGTGTGTGTGTGTGTGTGTGTGTGTGTGTGTGTGTGTGTGTGTGTGTGTGTGTCTGTGTGTGTGTGTATTTTACTGAACGCTGTAGGTAAACTGTATCTGCTGTAACTCCCTCACTGTTGTAATAATTTATTGAATGTTGTATTTATACACAAGACGATGATAATAAAGCAGCACATGAGTAACTCCACATGACTGATTACTCCTCTGTGTGTGTGTGTGTGTGCGTGTGTGTGTGTGTGCGTGCGTGTGTGTGCGTGTTTGTAAATGTGTAAACTGCAGTAGTTAGTAAGTTTGTTGATATTTGTCCGACTTCATTTATTTTTGTTGATATAATTCCTATAATTGTTTATTGATTATGTTGGAATATATTTCCTGATCAGATCAACTTGATTAAAACACTTTGTTCTGTTTCAGTGAGTCGAAGACTTCACTCGTCTCTCAGCATCTTTGCTGCTGCTTGAAGTGCATTTAAATTAATGTGAAGGAAAAATGTTGTAAATTGAAGTTCTATTTTCAAGAAATGTAATATTAATAACTTTATTTTGTAGTTATTGTACTTTATGTAGCTGCTCAAATGATGCTAACGTTTCCCTATTTCCCTCCTCGCTCTTCATCATCATCCATTCATTTTTCCTTTCTGTCCTCCTCATCCTCCCTTCCCTCTTTAATCCCCTTCTTCTTCTCTTCCTTTAATCTCACCTCATCCCATTTCCCCTCTTCGCTCTTCATCTCATCATTTACACCATCTCCTCTTCCTCCATCCTCTTTAGAATCGCATGCACGAGTCCTTGATGCTCTTCGACTCCATCTGCAACAACAAGTTCTTCATCGACACCTCCATCATCCTCTTCCTCAACAAGAAGGACCTGTTCGCAGAGAAGATCAAGAAGTCGGCGCTCAGCATCTGCTTCCCCGAGTACACCGGTACCACACACACACACACACACACACACACACACACACACACACACACACACACACACACACACACACACACACACACACACACACACACACACACACACACACACACACACACACACACACAAACACACAGAAACACACACAGACACACAAACACACACAGACGTACACGGAAACACACACAGACACACAAACACACACAAACACACACACACAAACACACACACACACAAACACACACAGACATACACGGAAACACACGCACAGACACACAAACACACGCACACACACAAACATACACACAGACACACACACATGGACACACAAACAAACACACACACACAAACAAACACACACACACACATGGACACACACATACACACAGACACACACATGGACACACAAACACACACACACACGGACACACACACAAACATACACACAGACACACACATGGACACACACACATGGACACAAACACACGCGCACACACAGACACGCACAAACACACACGCACACACACACACACTTAAAGGATTTAAAGGGCTGTCTTAAAGGCCCCATGTTGTATAAATTCAGAGTTCTGTTTCTCTGTTTATCATAAAGACTGGGCCGTTTGAACTTCCTTTAGTTTGTGATCTCATAAACTCTCACTGATGTCACATTTCCGCCCTCAGCTCAGCCCACTGTCCGACCTTTTATACAGAAGAAAACACTGAGTGGTCGTTCTGTCGCGGAGCTAACAAGCTACAAGACAAAGACAACCTGTGATTGGTCTGGATGGGTGTCACTCAGAAAAGAGTCAGCCAATCAGGAGAGAGCTTCACCTAAAAGACACAGACAGAGCGGCAGAGAGATGTAAACGTGGAGTTGTATAGTTTAGAGAGAGAAAAGAGCAGCGTAGAGAGGGAAGAGCAGAATAGAGAGAGAAGCATAGAGAGAGAAGAGAAGCATAGAGAGAGAGTAAACTGGACGGTTAGAGTTGTTCACTTTGCTCCTCTGGAACCTCTGCAGTCATTAAACAATCAGCCTGTTGCTAAACTCCACTGAGGGCAACAGAATATTATTAAAATATAATAGCTAATGATGTTTTAGATTAAATTAAAGAAAGGAGAGCTTCAGATGAAAACGTCAGCCATTTCTGAATCTACAGTTCAGCTGATTGTAAAAGAAACAAAAACAGTTAGCCCACATGTAGCACCGCTAGCACATATTATTTATTATTTCTAAAACAGTGTGGACGTTGTCTTCATTCAGGGCTGCTGACTGACAGCAGATGTCACTTCAGCTGTGATTTCTGTTGAAAGAAAATCAAACAACAAAACAATCTGTTCTCTCTGTTATTGAGTTCCAGTTTTAACCTTCAATTTCTCTACTGAACAACTTGAAACTGCAAGAGACAGGAAATACTGCCAAGCTGCAGACAGTCTGAATCACACCTTTAACATGGATGTAATAAGAGGACCTTTAACATGGATGTAATAAGAGGACCTTTAACGTGGATGTAATAAGAGGACCTTTAACGTGGATGTAAGAAGAGGACCTTTGACGTGGATGTAAGAAGAGGACCTTTGACGTGGATGTAAGAAGAGGACCTTTAACGTGGATGTAAGAAGAGGACCTTTGACGTGGATGTAATAAGAGGACCTTTAACGTGGATGTAAGAAGAGGACCTTTAACGTGGATGTAATAAGAGGACCTTTAACGTGAATGTAAGAAGAGGACCTTTAACGTGGATGTAAGAAGAGGACCTTTGACGTGGATGTAATAAGAGGACCTTTAACGTGGATGTAAGAAGAGGACCTTTAACGTGGATGTAATAAGAGGACCTTTAACGTGGATGTAATAAGAGGACCTTTAACGTGGATGTAATAAGAGGACCTTTAACGTGGATGTAATAAGAGGACCTTTAACGTGGATGTAAGAAGAGGACCTTTAACGTGAATGTAATAAGAGGACCTTTAACGTGGATGTAAGAAGAGGACCTTTAATGTGGATGTAAGAAGAGGACCTTTAACGTGAATGTAAGAAGAGGACCTTTAACGTGGATGTAAGAAGAGGACCTTTAACGTGGATGTAATAAGAGGACCTTTAACGTGGATGTAAGAAGAGGACCTTTAACGTGAATGTAATAAGAGGACCTTTAACGTGGATGTAAGAAGAGGACCTTTAACTTGTATGTAGTAAGAAGACTTTTACACTGCATGTAAAGATGGAGCTGGATTCATTCCTGTAAAAGATTCTCACTGGTGCTGAAAAATGTCCTCCATGTTTTCACAGCTTTCTCTTAGCGCTAGAACGTTAGCATTAGCATCTAGACTTTGGAAATGTTTTGGACCAAATGGATCAGATATTAATAGAAAACCTTTATTTCAATGAGTTTGTGACGCTCAGGAATGAACAACGCACATCGTGATGAATATAGGGGTTGTAGTAACACCGTTTGTCCACTACAGCAGCCGAGCGCTATTCCTGCAGCCTTCATATCAGAAAGAGAGACTCAAAGGGGAGGTAGTCTGACAAGTGAGGAAGAGCCTTAAAATGTGTACCACTGAGGGCCACTAGGGGCTCCAAAGAAAACCTCTGTCTCAATAGACTCCCATTCAACGTCTCTCATGATATACAAAGTCAATAATAAGTTATTGCAGCTTAAGGCTCTTCTGCATCGGCCTAATTTTTCAGACCAGACTTTTATACACAGTCTGTGATTCTCTGTCAGATCCACTGCTAGTCCCTCCCCCTTCCCCTCCCCCCCAGCCTGTTACATATTTGGATTGTGTGTCTATAATGCTGTGCTGTGTGCGACCTGTCTCGTCTCCATTTGTCTCTGCAGGACCGAACACCTACGATGACGCAGCCGCTTACATCCAAGCGCAGTTCGAGAGCAAGAACCGCTCTCCGAACAAGGAGATCTACTGTCACATGACCTGCGCCACAGATACAGGAAACATCCAGGTCGTGTTCGACGCCGTCACCGATATCATCATCGCCAACAACCTCCGAGGGTGCGGCTTGTACTGAGCACGAAACCTCGCCCTGCCCCCTCCCCCCACCCTCCCCTCTCCCCTCCAAAACCACCCCCTACCCCCCTCCTCTTCCTTTGACACTGCTGTGGAAATGATGATGATGATGATGATGATGATGATGATGATGATGATGATTCTGCTGATTATTTAAAGAAATAAGAAAGAAAAATGCAACTAGGTACATATTAATAATGAGGATAATTTAAAAAGAATAGGCAAACGTATATATAAATATATATATATATATATAAAACATTATATATATATATCTATATATATATAATGTTTTTAGTTCTCCTCTCACTCCGACTCCTCCTGATGTTCTTTGGCCTGCAGCCAAGCAAACAAACAGTTTTAGTAGAAAACACCTGCAGCCTTGAAAACTTCTTGAACAAAGGCGATGAAAGCCTCCGTTACCGTCGCTCATCTTCTACTTCCTGTCTTCTGTTCTTCTACTTCCTGTCTTCTGTTGTTAACCTTTTCTTTCACGATGACTTTGTTGATCGTGTGTATATTTATTACATGTGTATCAGTCAGTACACTGATTTTTATTCACCTTTTGCCTCACCTGAGACCTGTATTTGTTTTATTTTGTTCAGTTTTTTTGCTATAGTAGTGATTATGTAATAACAACCTTTGCAGAAACGTGTGAAAATGTGTAAATCACTAAAAAGCAGCAAACAGGTCAGCTAAACCTTAAAAAATAACTCGAGACCTGCTGACAGTGACAACGCTGATTTTAACCTTTTGTTTACATTAGCCGAAAGATGTTCGTCCTCGATTTATTTTTTTTAATTTTTGAATAACTTTATATTTTTTATTTTACTTCCTGCAGCCGAGACCCGGTTTTCATTGACAGAAAGTGAGGCTTCCTGTTTTTTTTTCGAACCCGGTCTCAGCAGTTAGCCAACCGTCAGCCTCGGCCGGGCTCGACAGCCAATAGGAAACGTGCTCATGTCCTTCCAGTGCCGAGGAACAGACGTTCTGCACTGTAGATAGCTGCCACCACGTTTTACCCTCCTCAACCTGCAGACCTGCTGATGTCTCCGTGTTAGGAAACTCACTCCCGGTTCCATCCTTAATTTATTCATTTATTTATTGATCGATTGTCCTTCTCCGACCCGCATGTCCGTCTCTCTTCACACACGCCTCCATCATCCCTTTTTCTTTCTCGCCTCCATCCGTCTCTTTCTCTTCCGTTGTTTTTTTGCATGCCGTCCTGGCATCCGGATTTCAGGGTCAAAGGGTCCCCCTCATTTTTTTCCTGCCCTTCTCCCTCATATTTCTCCTCCTCCTCTTCCTCCTCCCTCTACCACCTCCCTCCTCCTCCTCCTCCTGAAGCCCTGACACAGATAGCATGAGATACTCAAGCCTTTGTATAAAAAGACCAGTTAATTCATAAGACTTATAAAGTAATGCCACACACGAGTACTGTTCAGATAATTTTAAAAAATGGTTTCATAAAAATTGCAAAAGTTCAATATAAAAAGAGGAAAAATAGAAAAAAAAAAAAAGCCAAGTTAGCAGCAGAAGGAGAGAGCTGATTGGTTCCTGACGGGACGGGCGAATATTTAAAACGTGTGAGGACTGACCGGTCGTCAGAAGCTTTGAAGGAGAAGTGTAGATTTTAAGGATTCTTGCAGAATAAAGTCAAAAAAAAGGACCAAAAAATCTACACTTATTACTCCAATAATTACAAAGACCAATGAACATGGGTATTACCACAATATGGACGACACCGATCAAGAGGATCCTGTTAATATCCTCCAAAAGATAATCTTTCTTGTGCTTTGTAGCAACAGAACATTTCTTTCTCTATATCTCCTTTTTTAAATAAAGATGTTTTGCCGATGGCTGGAGGCGTGGCCATCTCAGACTGACCCCGTGTTGTTGTAATGCTCTGAACTGTGCCCCGCCGCTTTCTCCTTTTACCGTTTTGCCTGTTTCCCTGCATTAGAAACCGTGTCCTCACTTTAGCCTGACTCAGAACGATTAAATATAATATTATAACAATATCTATTTTTTATTATTTCAGGAAAAAAAAACTTTTTTGGGGAGAGCACGTTTGTTGCTGCGTCCGCTAGTTAGGGACGTTGCATGTTCACACATCAACGCTGTATAAAGTCATGCTCCTTCTTCTGTCTCTTCAGTTTTGCACACACCTTCCAGGTCTACAATGAAAAGCACAGTTCTCACGTCTCACGTCTCACACACACACACACACACACACACACACACACACACACACACACACACACACACACACACAATAAGTAGATTTGGAACTTTGTTATCTCTTCATGCCTAATCTCGTTTTCCCTCCATACACCTATCATCTCTCTATATAGACCTCTTTCTTGCCTTTTTCATTTCTAGTTTTTAAAAAAGACAACAGCTGTATAACGACATGATGTTTCTTTCTCCTCCATCTTTTTTTACCACCACGTTCTGTTCTTTAACCAGTGAATGCTTTTTTCTGTGCAGTTTCTTTTCTCTCTCTCTCCCTCTACTCTTCTTTAGTGAATGGTTGTTATTTCATGTGGGATGTCCGTGCTGGAAAAACCAATCGAATGTAGTGTTTACATTAAAAAGCCACTGTTTTCATGACTACAAAAAAAATCCAAATCTTCTTGTCTCCGAGTCTTTCAGTATCTGAACGTCTGTGTTCTTAACTTTCAGCTGTTCTAAAGTAAAGTCACATTTAAATACAACTTCCGCTGGTCCGTGAACATTAGTAACGTCACCGTGGACCTGAAACAAGCAGACAAACATCAGATTTTAGGTAACAAAATCTTCAACGTCATCATGGAGAAACCTGTTGTCATGGTGACACAATTCAGGTGGTTCCCAGTGAATGTTCCCCCTCAGAAGGTCCCAGTGGAACTCGGTGTTGACAGTCTGACTCTGGGGGACCAATTCACGGTGACACAAAGAAAACCCAGCTGGTGTCTCCTGACGACTTCTTCGGTCTTGGACAGTGAAGCTCCGCCCCTCTTGAAACGTGATGTCATCAGAACACCTCGCCTGCTCGTCGCTTCATCGCCGTCAGACTTTCTGAAGACTTTCAAAGGTCTCTGATGACCGTTTACAGAGTTTGATCTAAACTCTGCTGTTTCTCTGCTCCAGTTTCAGGTTTCCATGGTGACATCACTAATGTTCTCGTACCAGCGGTCACATTAACGTGAGGAACTCAGTGATGATGGTGATGATGATGAAGAGACGACTCTGAATACTTCCTCATGGAGGTTGTTGGTCCTCTGTGTGCGATCAGGAACACTCTGAACTTATTGATCATATTTGTTAGAAATATGTTCTCATTCAAAGGCTCCTCTCAGTTCTCTGAAATGTGATTCTTGTTTGTGTCCTAAATGTTAGAATGAAGCGTTTTGATCAAACTGTAACAACACCTGAGTGCACATCTGTCCAGCAGACAGGAAACCGTCCCAACAAGTCTAATCTGAGGGTTTCACAGCTGAAAGCCAACCCAGCTTCAGGATTTATGTCGGTGCTCCCTGCGACACCTGATGAGTTGGTCTGATGATCGCATCCAATTGCATTTTAATCAGCTGAGTTTACAGTGTGGTGTCCTGTAACCTGCAGCGAGCGGCTCAGTCCGACCGCGGCCACAGAAAAGTAATTATCTCAGGAGACAAAAAACATAGAGTTGACTTTTTAAAATGGAGGAAACAGATGGAGTTTCATGTCAGCTGCATCATCCTGAACGGGGACGTTCTCCTTCACCGTGACTCATCATTCGTTCCTTTTGGTTTCTGTTTCTGCAGAAGTTTAAACTGAGTTTTCTCATGTTTAATCATGTTTTGTAACCTCTTTGGTCTGGACATGAACGGGTCCACAACAACGAAACCTAATGTATTTGGTGCCACTAGCAGCTTGACTTTTGGTACAAACGTTCTTGCTCCCCTCAGGATAGACTGTTAACTTTAACAGTCCCTGAACCTCTCTTCTGGTCATGACATCATCGGGCCAAAACTTTGGTGCTCCAATATTTTGGTTTGTGCACAAATACCTGCAAAAAAAAGAGAATTAGTGACTGTTAGCATGCTAGCACACTAATAGCTAGCTTTAATAGCATTAGATTAGCATGCTAATGTTAGCCTTTAGCTCAAAGTGCTACTAGGTACAGTTTTAAAGATGGTTTCAGAGCTGTTAGTGTGGCTGCATGTATGTTTCGGGACTTTTTCTTCCACCCGGTGCACCTCGGGTGTCTCAGCTTGGAGGTTTTTTACAGCACAGTTTGTTAAAACCTTTTTATTTCTGTCCTCTGGATGTTTCAGATAAATCACTGAGAAGTGTGATGTGTAGGTTGATGCTCTGACTCCTCCTCCGATGGTCTTACAAGAATGTTCTCCGAAGCACACGTATCTGTTGGCGTCTTTACGTGCGCCTGGTTTTCGATGTAAGAATCACTCGGTGTCACGTTGGTGTTTCCTCTGAGGACTATGATGCACTGTGGCCTCCTACAGACGGATGTTTGAACCGACTGACATGAAGCATCACTCACACAGATGAGAGTCGCTGTCGAGGCAGGTAGAGCGTTTCATTCACACATAACGGAGAGACGGAGAGGAAGAGGAGGTTCACGGTGTTCAATAACAGAGGAGGATGGAGGGAGGCCGAACACACGGAGAACATCAATCTGATCTATCTTTTGATTTCTGTCTTCGTACGTCTTACTTCCTTCTTTCTAACAGAGTCTCAGACATTTTGAATAACAATTACATTTTTATCAATTTTGATTGTTAGTTTTGATTATTATTAGCAAGTTTTAAAGTATGAAGCCATAATTCAAAAATTACACTATTATAACTACAGGTAGCAGCGCTGTGATTATCTTCACAGTAGTATTATAATCACTAATAATATGTACGGAATCTCCTGACCGTGTGTCAGTGGATGTTGCCTTCTGTCCACTAGAGGATGTCAGTGTCTTATTTTGCTTCATTAAAAAATAAGGCACTTGCTCAGTTTAGGGACCAAAAATATCTTGTGGTTAGGTTTATGAAAAAGTTCGTTTTGGATTAAAAACCAATCATCAACCATCAGCGATGTCATCAACCATCAGTGATGTCATCGTTGGTTTGTGAACGTTATGAATCCTCTAGTTCAGATTCTGTCCGTCACCATCTTGCTAGTTCGGAGCGGTTTGGAGCAGGAAGTGACCATATTTGGAAAATAACAATAGAATAGAATATTCATAGTTATCACTTCATTAATGAAGTGAAACTAAGAATAGTTGTGTGTTCAAGGCCTTAGAAGGAGCCCTTATGTCTACATAGGGAGCAAGTCCTCTTCAATGGAGCTGCCATGTTTCTACAGTAGCCTAGAAGGGACAAATCTTTTCTCCCCTTTCGTCAGTCTTGTTGTCATGTTTTTCACAAGTTTTGCGGTAGCTGTAGATTCACAGCGAGGGGCGTTTAGTTGGTGGCAATCTACAACCTCACCAATAGAGGACCCTAAATCCTCCATTCTGCTCTTTTAATACAGAGGACTCCACAAACAAACAGACAAACAAGCAAAGACTGCAGGGTCATGCAGCAGAAAAACTGAACTTGACTTTTGCCATAATGTGTTGCAGGGTCATGTGCACTGTGTGGTTCATCACATACACAAACTGCTCACCCCATTATTGTTGCAGCAGAAAATATTTTTCCAGAATTGTAAGCTTATTATATAAATTGCCAGTACTGCAGAATTTACAGTGCTTTGGTGTCAAACACCCTGACACCTACCTGTCAGGATCCCTGTCTGACCCTAATGTGTCTCCCTCTATTTTGTCCCCAATCTCCTCTCCTCATGTGTGCTGTCATTCCCCTGTCCCCTGTCCCACCAGTCAGTGTGATCAGTCAGTGCTACCCAGTTTGCTGCCTGCTCGCTGTGGAGGACCTCGGGACTCCCCCAGCAGAGCCACGCCCTGTTGCATTCAGCCTGCCTCTCTGTCAGCCTGCCTACCTTCCTGCCAGATGGACTGCCATGTCTACGGCTCCCTCCCAGACATTGCCCGGACCAGAGCTGGTGCATGTTCGCACCAGCTGGTTCCCCCCCCCCCCCTGGTGAGAGTCGGTGGAGTTTCCCTCCCGACTCGGAGGAGAAGAGACATTAGGTACCTGACCCTGGACAAATAAAGACTGTTTTTGAACTTTATCCTGCCTGTTACCCGAGTCTGTGTGTCTACGTTTGGGTCCAGTCCACTCCACCTCATAACACTACCAGCCTTCCTTCGTCTCTCTAAGCTGTTTTTATGCTTTATGCTTTTTTATGTTTTTATGTTTAACAGCAGCTTCTCCGTCTTTTTAATTCAAGCATGTAAATTAAAAAAATCCCCAAAGTAAAAGAGCTAAACTATTAATCTCCCCTTGTTATTCCTCTCCACTGACTCTCTCCTGCCAAATGAAAGTGTAATGAGCCCAATAATTGATCGCAATCCTTCAAGGAATAGTTCAAAATGTATTTGCTCTGCAGCACATGCAGGACAGGAAGCAGGAAGTGATGATCTCAGCTCGGCGTAAAGACTGAGAGCAGGGACAAACATCTGGTTCAGAAAAAAACCTTCAAACAACTCTTAAGGTCACAGATCAATTTGTTTCATCAGCATACAAATAGGTTAGAAAATGTAGTCTTTTTTTAGTGAACAACAGTCACTTCCTGCAGGTTTGGTTTCATCATGCTAACGATTAAATCTGGCAATCCATAAACAGCAGGAAACAGGAAGTGTCATTTCTGTATGTTTATGAATTTAACTCATGAGGTGCAGTGTGTTTGTTGGTGAGCTTTACAAATGATGGGCTCATGTGGTCATTCAACCCTGTCACAGCAAAGCGTGAAATAGACACATTTTGGGCTGTCTATGCGTAAAAGTTGAACGTTTTCTGAGCATGAAACTTACATGCATGTGAATGTCATGTGATGCTGGATCATGCTGTCAGGTGCTGCCACATTTTTGGGCAGTGTTTGGAGGCAGGACAGGTGGCTCGGTTGCATTAGTCATAGATTGCTATGATGAGGTTTGAACCAAGGATATGACACTTAAAAAAAAAAAAAAAAAATTCTGAAACTCAACCACGTGTTTCTGCAAAAATGTTCCTGTAGCAGGCCTGTGCTACTGTGGGGGTTCCTCATGGGCACAGACGACCGACCCGCTGAGTCACAAAGTTCGTTTTTAAGTTGCTTTATTTTCCCAGATACATTCCACTGCTCTCTGCTCCAGCGCTCTCCTGCCCTGCCTCTGAGCGTCCGTCCAGTCTCTGTCTTCTCTCTCCTCTTTTTTCAGGCGTGTCTATTTCATGCTTTGCTGTCGAGGACGGGCGTGTCTGTTTCACTCAGGGACAAGCATCGGGGTCAGGTGTAATGCAGACCAGGCGGCCATAACAAACACCATGTTGGAGCACAAGGTGTCTCATAAGTGTACCTGGTACCAGAACACCTTAGGCCAGAGATCAATGATCGACTTTGTTGTCGTATCATCTGATCTGCGGCCGTATGTCTTGGACACTCGGGTGAAGAGAGGAGCAGAGCTGTCAACTGATCACCACCTGGTGGTGAGTTGGATCAGATGGGAGTCGACTGGAAAGACCTGGCAAACCCAAACGTGTAGTGAGGGTAAACTGGGAACATCTGGCCGAGGAACCTGCCGGGAGGTCTTCAACTCTCACCTCCGGAAGAATTTCTCACATCCCGAGGGAGGTTGGGGACATGGAGTCCAAGTGGACCGTGTTCAGAGCCTCTATTGTAGACGCGGCCGCTAAGAGTTGTGGTCAGAAGGTCATCGGTGCCTTTCGTGGCAGCAACCCGAGCACCCGGTGGTGGACACCGAGGATGAGGGGAGCTGTCAGGCTGAAAAAGGAGGCCTTTAAGGCATAGTTGGCTCAGGGGTCTCCCGAAGGGCTACGGTGGTCGCAGATGCTAAAACTCAGTCATAGAAGGAATTCGGGGAGGCCATTGAGAAGGACTTTCGGTTGGCCTCAAGGAAGTTCTGGCAAACCATCCAACGACTCAGGAAGGGAAAGCAGGAACTACCCCAGGCTGTTCTTAGCGGGGGGGGACTGCTGACTCGGACGGGGCACATCGTCGGGCGGTGGAAAACGCACTTTGAGGAACTCCTAAACCCGGCTGCCATGTCCTCTGGAGAGGAGGCAGTGTCTGAAGACTTGGGGGGGTCTCACCCATATCCCTGTCAGAGGCCTCTGCTGGGGGTGGATAAGATCCACCCTGAGCTGCTGAAGGCGCTGGACATTGCTGGGCTGTCTTGGCTGACACGCCTCTTCAATGTCGCATGGGGGTCAGGAACAATGCCCATGGACTGGCAGACCGAGGGTGTGGTTTCCATTTTCAAAAAAGGGGAGTTGCAGTTGGGTCCCCCGGGGGATTTTGTGGGGGGTGCTGCAGGAGTACGGGGCGCCGGACCTGTTGCAACGGGCCATCAGTACAACTGCAGTAGGAGCTGTGTTCGTATTCTCGGTAATAAGTTAGACATGTTTCCAGTGGGCGTGGCCTCCGCCAGGGCTGTCCTTTGTCACCGATCCTGTTTGTGACCTTCATGGACAAGATATCTAGGAGCAGCCGGGGGGAGGAGCACGTCGCGTTCGGGGGTCTCCGGATCGCATCTCTGATGTTTGCAGATGATGTGGTCCTGTTGGCCTCTTCGGACCGCGACCTCCAGCACTCACTGGGATGGTTTTCAGCCGAGTGTGAAGCGGCGGAGACAAGGGTTAGTACCTCCAAGCTTAGCCTTAGAGATCGGGTAAGGAGCTGGACATCAGGAAGGAACTTGGAGATGAGGCGCTACTCCTTCGAAAGGAGTCAGCTGAGGTGGTTCAGCATCTGATCAGGATCCTCCTGGTTTCTGGAGATTTTCTGGAGACAGCAGACAGTGAGCCTCCAACTACTTCTAACGACCTGCATTACAATAGTGGAGATAATAAGAGTGGAGGAGTTGATTTAGTTCTGTAACGACTGCAACATGAACAACGCTACATTCTATCAAATCAATTCATTACATCATGTTAATTCATTACATCACGTCAATTCAAACTTTGTTGGTGTTGGTGTTAATCCTAACGTCTCCTTTAGCTCTTCATGAAATCAATCCACCTCTTTTTCCTTTCTTCATCAGTAGGACATTTAAACAGCGATGCAGCGCTAGTTTGGAGGTTCTTGCTTCTAGGAAAGATTCCCTTGCGGGTGGAGGAAGACGTCCTGTAGCAGCTAGCTGATGTATGATAACAATCTGACTACATCAGGAGTAGAACTGAAGTCCAGTGGGATGACCTCTTATGCAAATGAGCTGCAGGCTTTTATAGCGTTTCACCATGAGAGGAGGAGCCATGCAGAAGGTTATATAAACCGGCTGTGAGCTAGCCTTGTGACATAGATAGGTTAGCTTTTAGCCCCGCCTTAAAAAACCTGAACTGAAGACGGGTGAGAAACTGTTTAACGATCTAACTCCACATTTCAGTGCGACAAAGTTTTCAAACTGCAAACATGCTTTTAGCAACTAATTTCACACGTATATAATGTATTGAGAAGCAAATCTTGGAATTTGCTTTACAGCAATTTTAAGGGTTCACGAATACAATTAGTAACTTTTGTCATGCCGTTCTAACGTTGTCATGCAGCGCTAACGTGACCAAAAGGGACCCAAATCTGACCAAAATCGACATGAAAACTTCATGTATTATGAAGGCAAAGAGAAGAATGAGTGGCTGTCATATCCCTCAGATGGAGCGCTGCACTGTTCAAAGGAAGCAGAAGAAATGACGGGATGTCAGAGCAGTTTACAGGGAGGAAGTTGTTGTTTGGAGGTTTAATCAAAGTGTAAAAGGACTGCAGATGCACAACATCTTGTCTTGAATATGGATATCAATGGATCCTTATCACAAATGTATGCAGATTAATTTACAGGAAGATTTTGCTATAAAAGAGGCTCCTCTCATCTGGATGGATGGATGATGGATGATGGATGATGGATGATGGATGATGGATGGATGGTGGATGATGGATGATGGATGGATGATGGATGGATGGATGGATGGATGATGGATGGATGGATGGATGATGGATGATTGATGGATGATGGATGATGGATGGATGATGGATGATGGATGATGGATGATGGATGATGGATGATTGATGGATGGATGGATGGATGGATGGATGGATGGATGGATGGATGGATGGATGGATGGATGGATGGATGGATGGATGATGGATGATGAATGATGAATGATGAATTATGGATGGTGATGGATGGATGGATGATGGATGATGAATGATGGATGATGAATGATGGATGATGGATGATTGATGGATGATGGATGATTGATGGGTGATGGATGATGGATGGATGACGGATGGATGATGGATGATGAATGATGGATGATGGATGGATGATGGATGACGGATGATGGATGATTGATGGATGATGGATGATGGATGATTGATGGATGATGGATGATGGATGATGGATGATGGATGATGGATGATGGATGATGGATGATGGATGATGGATGACGAATGACGGATGATGGATGGATGATGGATGATGAATGATGGATGATGAATGATGGATGGATGATGGATGATGGATGGATGATGGATGACCCCATGCTACTCTATACACACACCATAAAGATATTTATAGTGCTCTAGCACTCGTCTGCCTGTTGCTAGGATACCAGCCAGCTCACAATTGTTAGACATGCAGTTATTCGGTTTGTTTACAAAAACAGTGCACAGTATGATTTGTCTGAAACACACACACACACACACACACACACACACACACACACACACACACACACACACACACACACACACACACACACACACACACACACACACACACACACACACACACACTCATCACTCGCGTGTCTCACAGACCAGTGTGACCTCTGAGCTGACAGTAACCATGGTGACAGAGTCTAAAGAGATGACGTGGAGGAGGAGAGAAAATGCTGATGGTATTTACTTCACAGTCTGACGGTCCTCTGGTTGCCACAGTAACTGCATCGGCTTCTCAGCAGCATCCCCTGGATAATAGAGGAAGATGAACCTGAGGCTCCTCGTGTAGGATTAAAGGTAAAACGTCGCCCCCTGCTGGCCCACAGAGAGTTCAACAAGGACACTCTGACCAGTACGTGGACAGAGTTTGTTTGAGTGCACATCTGGACTCAATTTCATAAAGAAAGACAAATTTTCTTTGATGAAAAGTGTTTATTATATTACAGTGTTTCCACCACAGCTGCTGCAAAATCCCAGCAAAGGGCTCCGTTTAATAATCTTCATTTAATCCAATTTATTGTCATCCAAATCCTCGTTAATCTGTCGGAAACAGCTGCTCCTTTATGCCCCTGCTGCTCGCTGGTCAAGAGAAATTATTGAGAGCAAGTTTACATATTTGTGTTAGATGTGTTAAAGGATGAACTGCTGACAGTGTCATCAGCTCCGTTGTTGCCTTCAAGCTATTAAAACACATCAGTGAGCTATTGGATTGTTCATTTATATCCATGAAAATACTGTACCCCCGTAATCCACCCCAACCAGCCCTGATCTCATCAGGAAACAAACACTAGTGGATTGTGTACAGGTTTTAAAATGATAAAATTTTCACATAGGCGACCTCTATTGGCCGTAGTCATGTCAACAGGAGAAAAGGAGGAATTCAGGTTTGTGAACAGTGTTTTGAAGCCTCCAGGCTCAAATTTGAGACATCCTCATGTTGTTTTGTGACCATATTTGGTCAATCAAAAAGCCCTGCCCACCAAACATACCTGTGTTAGAGTCCTAATATGTAATGAATGATGAATTATTTCCAGAAGGAAACACTGATCAGAAGGAGGAAGTTAATCTAACATAATGGAATCATTTACTGACTTTTTATTTCATGAGAGAACTGGATGCTTTTTCAATGGAAGTTTATTGAAAACAGCCCCTAGTGGTCCTCAGTGGTACTACAGATGGAGTCTATGGAGACAGCCCCTAGTGGTCCTCAGTGGTATTACACTTTAAGGTGCTTCTGCTTGTGTTTTGCTTGAAGCTACGTCTCACGTCTTTTGGTGAGATCTGTAGAAAGTGAAACGCCATTCATGGTTATATGGATTGTCCAATCATGATTCTTAGAAACTTAGAAAATTCAATTTAATGATGTCACAGACACACAAAACACACAAATCTCAACATGTTTGATGCCTTTTTATACATCATGCTGCTTCTGTGTGTTTATTCCTCATGAGGAGGAGACACACACACACACACACACACACACACACACACACACACACACACACACACACACACACACACACACACACACACACACACACACACACACACATACACACACATACACACACATACATACACACACACATACACACAACCACACACATAAACACACATATACGCACATAAACAGATCTCCTTGGTGTCCTCAGCAGACAGATAGACAGACAGAAAGACTGGTGGACCATAATGGTGTAACCGATACACTAAAATACTGGACCATGTGCCGATCCAAATTTGTCTCTCAGCCACGGGATCCCACCATCTGACCAGGAATAAACACATACACACATGCAAGCGTCTCCATACTGTACTCCCGTCTGTGTGTGTTAGCTATGCAGGGATGTCTGGGTGAGCAAGGAGGCTGATTCTCAGCCAGTGATGTAACCCAGCTCTCTGAGTTGGGTCACAATGACCCCACGAGTGTCTCTTTATGGAGCCGCTTGTAATTTGTCTGCTGCTGACCGTCATTTAATCAGCAGAGTTGTTAACTCTTGGTGGCTGTCTGTGGTTTCACCGAGCGCCTTGGACCCTGCTGACCTCCCTCTGACCCCCCTCTGACCCTGCTGACCTCCCTCTGACCCCCCTCTGACCATGCTGACCTCCCACTGACGTCCCTCTGACCCTGCTGACCTCCCACTGATGTCCCTCCGACCCTGCTGACCTCCCACTGACCTCCCTCTGGCAGTGCTGACCTCCCTCTTACCTTGCTGACCTCCCTCTGATCCCTCTGACCCTGCTGACCTCCCACTGATGTCCCTCCGACCATGCTGACCTCTCACTGACCTCCCTCTGGCCGTGCTGACCTTCCTCTGACCCTTCTGACCCCCCCTCTTACCCTGCTGACCTCTCTCTGACCTCCCTCTGACCCTGCTGACTTCCCTCTGACCCCGCTGACCTCTCTTTGACCCCCCTCTGACCATGCTGACGTCTCTCTGACCCCCCTCTAACCCTGCTGACCATGCTGATCTCCCTTTGACCCCACTGACCTCCCTCTGACCCTGCTGACCTCCCACTGACCCTGCTGACCTCTCTCTGACCCTGCTCTGACCCTGCTGACCTCCCACTGGCCTCCCATTGACCCTACTGACTTCCCACTGACCTCCCATTGACCCTGCTGACCTCCCACTGACCTCCCTCTCATCTTGCTGACCTCCCTTTGCCGTCCCTCTGACACTCGACACCAACTTCCAGGATTATTTTACATACAAATTTTATGTTATAATTTTTCATCAACAGCACAGAAGCAAAAGAGAAAGAAGAGAAGGTTGTTGCAGCTAAAACACGTCTAAGTTTAAAAAGACCAGTTTGTGGAACTCATCCATGATGTATCGGCTCTTTCAGATCTTCAGTTTGACAGTCAGCTTCCAATCTTGGTTTCTTTGATGGAGCTGCAGACAGTCGAGAAACCAGCAAACACCTCGTTTCTCAGCTTGACAGTGTTTGAACATCATTGAAAAGGAGGCGATAAGAGGAAGACAGACAGGCGAGGAGGCGCTTTGTTCCTCTTCCTGCACACTCTCTGTTTTATATACAACGCCGAGGAGATGAGAAGCGCATTGTCACACACACACACACACACACTCACTCACTCGCACACACTCACGCACACACTCACACTCACACACACTCACACTCACACTCACACTCACACACTCACACACACTCACGCACACGCACACACTCACTCACACACACTCACACACACTCACTCACACACTCACACACACTCACTCACACACTCACACACACACTCACACTCACACACTCACACACACACACTAACACACTCACACACACTCACACACACTCACTCACACACTCACACACACACTCACACTCACACACTCACACACACACACACTCACACACACTCACACACACTCACTCACACATTCACACACACTCACTCACACACTCACTCACACACACACACTCACACTCACACACACACACACACACACACACTCACACTCACTCACACACACACACACACACACACACACACACACACACACACACACACACACACACACACACACACACACACACACACACACACACACACACACTCACACAAACACACACAACGGTTATCTCCAGTCAGCTGTGTCACTGTAGCATCATTAGTTGTTCTGTGTTCCTGATGATTTTAAATATTCATCGTCTCACCCAGAAAACAAAGACGACACATTTCTGTTTGCAGCCTTAAATAACAACGAGGAGCGACAGCAGGAACAAATCTGGGTGAAATAGGACAGCTTCTCTCTTCTTCATAGTCAGGATGAGGTTTAACTTCCTGTCTGCAGGTTAAATAGTTTGTTTGGTTCTTGGTCATTTGGTGGTCTGACTGCAATCTGACAGTAATTGTTAAATTACATATCACATGTTCTATATGCTCATTGTGGATGTTAAATTTTTAACTGAAGAAAAGTACACAGCTTTTTATTATTCAGCCACTGAACACGCTTATGTACAAACCTTCGAATTTGAGCTCTTCATTTTCTTTTAGTTTGGATTTTTTTAATATTATTATCTTATAATAATTATACAACTTTTCCACAAGCAATTGTTCCTTACTCTGGGAAATATTTATGATTGTTTTTAACAGAATATAATGTCTTGAAATTGTTGTTGGCTTCAAAACAGCAAGTTCAAAATTTTATAACATTTGTTCACAGTTATATTAAAAAAAGCAGCAAGTCCTGTCAGTTTGAGATAAGAGAATGAATATTTCACTTCTTTTTTTGATTAATTCATTAGAATTCAAATCAACACATTTTTAATGAAAGTGTTATCGAAAGGCAGCTGGACCTGCAGTCTTAAAGACATTCTTGAGGTCAGAAATGAATTTTTCGGATGAGAAGTGAAACCAGGAATCCAGTTTACATTTGTTGTCTTTAAAGTTGGAAACGAGACAAACTGAACAAATCAAAACAAAACTTCAACACAGTTGTCACATCTGAATCTGAGCAGGTTATATAATAATTAGGTATCCAAATGATTTGCACAGTTGGAGGTGCTTCAGGGCTTCAGTCTGTGTGGATGTGTATCTTGTCGAATGGATACAAAGACAAACTGTGTCAGACAAACAGAAACAAAGAGAAGCAGGAAAAACAAAAGTTAGGAAGAAGGAGAAAAGACTCCGAGTCTGCTGTCATACAGGCTGAACGTCAACTCGCTGAATGGTAACAGATTCACAAGTGAAAGCACGAACATGCTAATATTGCAACGCGGTATCACGACAAAGCGCGTAATAGACACGCCAATCTATGACAGCAACACGTGACATAGACACGCCAATCTACGACAGCAACGCGTGAGATAGACACGCCAATCTACGACAGCAACGCGTGAGACAGACACGCCAATCTACGACAGCAACATGTGAGATAGACACGCCAATATACGACAGCAACACGTGACAGACACGCCAATCTACGACAGCAACACGTGACATAGACACGCCAATCTATGACAGCAACGCGTGACATAGACACGCCAATCTACGACAGCAACACGTGACATAGACACGCCAATCTACGACAGCAACGCGTGAGATAGACACGCCAATCTACGACAGCAACGCGTGAGATAGACACGCCAATATACGACAGCAACATGTGAGATAGACACGCCAATATACGACAGCAACACGTGACAGACACGCCAATCTACGACAGCAACACGTGACATAGACACGCCAATCTACGACAGCAACACGTGACATAGACACGCCAATATACGACAGCAACACGTGAGATAGACACGCCAATATACGACAGCAACACGTGAGATAGACACGCCAATATACGACAGCAACACGTGACAGACACGCCAATCTACGACAGCAACACGTGACAGACACGCCAATCTACGACAGCAACACGTGACATAGACACGCCAATCTACGACAGCAACACGTGACATAGACACGCCAATATACGACAGCAACACGTGAGATAGACACGCCAATATACGACAGCAACACGTGAGATAGACACGCCAATATACGACAGCAACACGTGAGATAGACACGCCAATATACGACAGCAACACGTGAGATAGACACGCCAATATACGACAGCAACACGTGAGATAGACACGCCAATATACGACAGCAACACGTGAGATAGACACGCCAATATACGACAGCAATATAGACACGCCAATATACGACAGCAACACGTGAGATAGACACGCCAATATACGACAGCAACATGTGAGATAGACACGCCAATATACGACAGCAACACGTGACAGACACGCCAATCTACGACAGCAACACGTGACATAGACACGCCAATCTACGACAGCAACACGTGACATAGACACGCCAATATACGACAGCAACACGTGAGATAGACACGCCAATATACGACAGCAACACGTGAGATAGACACGCCAATATACGACAGCAACACGTGAGATAGACACGCCAATATACGACAGCAACACGTGAGATAGACACGCCAATATACGACAGCAACACGTGAGATAGACACGCCAATATACGACAGCAACACGTGAGATAGACACGCCAATATACGACAGCAACACGTGAGATAGACACGCCAATATACGACAGCAACACGTGACATAGACACGCCAATCTATGACAGCAACTTTGTTGTCCAAATTAAACATGTAAAAAGAGACTTTAGATGACATAAACTGAACAAGCTGTGTGAAGATCAGACCGGACTGCGTGTCAGAACTGTTCGCCATGGCAACCACAGATATTCTGAATAATTAATGAACCTTTTTACTGCATCACCAATTACTGTTGATAATCACTCATGCACCGTTTGGCCTGCAGTTAAAACACCCACATACACACACACATGTGTGTATGTGTGTGTGTGTGTGTGTGTGTGTGTGTGTGTGTGTGTGTGTGTGTGTGTGTGTGTGTTGTGTGATGACAGGAGTAAGAGCCGTGCTTCATTTCATAAGCATGTTTTTATCTGTTCATTCCTTAATCAGACTTTCATTCCTCATTATTATTGTGTTCAGAACCAGAACGTTTCTGCTGCAGCTGTAAATAATAGAATATATAATGGCTGAAGATAAACAGCGTTTAGATGTTTTCTCTCTGAAACGCCCAGAAAGGTTTCATCATGAAATGTTTTTAGTTTTAGCTTCAGTCCAGAAGTTCAGTCACCTTTAAACACACCAGCTGCTGCTGTTTTCTATCTCTAAAGACATTCTGACTTGTTATCACGGAAAAGCATTCATCAATGAATTTCATCAACTTCATTAAAACTGCAATCGCAAAGATCTGTTTTCTTCTCTTTGGCGGCCTTTCTGGTGATAAACTGTAACTGCAGCTGTTTTTGTTACCTTGTGTGTTGTCGGTCAGTTGAAGAGCGAGCATTAGCTCCGCCCACTACGTCTGATGGAGTCGTATTCTCCATGTTCAGAGGAGAGTCGTATGAACGGCGCCCTCTGGTGGTCGTCACCACGTCACAACTCTACATCTTCTATCAGCCTCCAGTTCACCAGTCGTGAATGTGTTTGCTGACGTTTCCAGAAAGGTCAGAGGTCACGGAGGTTCATGTCTGGTTGGATGCTCAGCTGATATGTTGTAGTTTCAGTCAATAACTTAGATAATATTCTAGGTCTGAGGAACATGTTTAAATCATCTTTTCTCTTTGTCTTTGAATTTCATGCTGTCATTATCTACTCTGTTCATTCATTACTCCTTCCTTCCTGAATAAAACGGATCAATAACAACAAGTTAAGTTTACACTAGTTTTGTAAATGTACTTTTCGTAGGGAGTTCATGAACGACTGCAGTCACACATTGTTTAAAAAGACTTCAGCCATAGAACTAGAGAACGTTAAAGAGTGGATGAGGTTTTTACAGGATTTCAAAGAAGTAGTTCATCACAGAAACCTCCGTCGTGTTTCTCTAAATGTTTCCTGATGTTCACTGGAAGCTTTCTGACCTCAAATCATTCTCATCTTTTTCTTCTTCAGTATTTCAGGATTGTTAAAAGATTTATTTTTCAAAAAGAAACAAACAGTGTGTCCGCTCCTCTTCATGCTCCCCCCTCCCCCTCCCCCTCTTCTTTCACATAAGGATCCTATAAAGTTTCTGCGGTCCGACCCAGGCGCATGCGCAGCGGCCACCCCAAGTAGCGTGTGTAGTAGTATTATTATTGTGAATGAGGGGGTGGTGGGGGTTAGGGGTGGTGTGTGGGGGTGGTATTTTGGGTGTACAGTACAGTCACAAGAGCGACTCGATGGAGCCAGGAAGTAGACTGGTGATGCGTTTACGTGCTTTCTGAAACGGTGGTATTTTCCTGTTTGACAGCTTTGCTAACGAGGTTTGTGTCTCTGAATTCGATGTTTCTGCTTCATCTCTCATGTTGACTCGTGTTATTAATTATTGTTTATAGGATACTTTTTTATTTCTGCAGCTTCAATAAACATTTGATGTGTTGCTGCATCACGCGGATGGAAATGTAAACGAGACAGATGTTTCCTCTGTAACCAGAGCATAAAGCAGCCTGAGCTTTATGATCCATAACTTTAATTAAACTGAAGGACAAAGTCCTCTCACGGTCCTTTTGACGCACTATTTGCGCCCCAAACCACTTTTACGCACGAATATTCCGCAGGCCGAACGAGGAGGAGCACGTGAAAGCTGCAGGTAGACTTGAGACGCAGACGGAGGGGGGAGGAGGGGGCAGGGAGGGAGAGAGGGAGGGAGAACCACACCGTCACACCGAGCTTTATGTACCGCGGTGGGTCACTTCAGTGGAGCCACTTGGATCCAGAGGACCCGCAGCGCGCAGCAGCCGCAGCCAGCGGAGCATCAAGGAAGCACACTGCACGTTCTCCTCAGGGAGGAACACACGCTCAGACACGGAAGAGGAGCGAGACAGCGGACGGCAGCAAACTTTTACTCTACGGATCTTTTTAAAAATAAAAGTGCACGTCGAGAGTCCGGACCGAGTCTGAAGATGCCGCGGGTCGTCCCGGACCAGAGGAGCAAGTTCGAGAACGAGGAGTTTTTCCGCAAATTGAGCAGAGAGTGTGAGGTGAGTGTCTGACGGCGGAAACAGACGGAAGGAAGAAGGCTTCTGTATTGTTCACTGCTTCTCACGGTGAAATGAAAATGAAGAAAAGTGGTTTTTATTTACAGCCATCTTTTTAAACTGAGTCAAATATTCTACTTCTTATTCTGTTTTCTGACTTTATTTAAAGCGTGGAAGAGTCTAAAAGTTCATGTGCTTTTGTTCCAGTTTTATTTGTATTTTATGTGTGTGATGTTTAAGGTTCGTGTTCCTTTTCTCTGTAGATTAAATGTTATTTTCTCTATAGATGAAATATTCTTATTTTCTGTACAGATTAAATATTCTTATTTTCTCTTTTGATCAAATATTTGTATTTTCTCTAGAGATGAAATGTTATTTTCTGTACAGATGAAATGTTATTTTCTCTGAAGATGAAATATTTGTATTTTCTCTACAGATTAAATATTCTTATTTTCTCTATAGATCAAATATTTGTACTTTCTCTAGAGATGAAATGTTATTTTCTCTACAGATTAAATATTTTAATTTTTCCTATAGATTAAAAAAAATTCTATAGATTAAATATTCTTATTTTCTCTACAGATTAAATATTAAAAATTTCTCTACAGATTAAATATTTAAATTTTCTCTATAGATTAAATACACTGGGTTCAGAGACCGGCCTCATGATGAGAGACAAGCCCGCTTCCAGAACGCCTGCAGGGACGGCCGCTCAGAAGTGGTGAGTCGTCCTCATGGACACCAACAGGAGAGACAGTGGTCCTGATTACTGATGATTAGTGTGTGTGTGTGTGTGTGTGTGTGTCTGTGTGCGTGCGTGTGTGTGTGTGTGTGTGTCAGCAGCACCAGGAAGTAGTGGTGTTATCTAGCATGCAGACCCACCAGACTAACTTCTCCTTGTTGTGTGAGAGAAACACATGAACATGTGTGATCACACAGTTGCTTCACAGCAGGGACTACTCCTTTCCAGTTTTTAATTCTGAGGCTGACTGATGATGAAGTGAACAGTGATGTCAGAGGATGGAGAGACAGAAGGAAACCAGGTTTACATTTATATCTTCTACATTTGATACATCCATGTGAATAAGAATCTGCTGCTTCTCTTTGTCTTTTGTGATATTTATATTCAGGTTTTGTGGTAAAAGAAGCAATTTAAAGATTTGAAGACGTCTCTATGGAGTTTAGGAGATTATAAAAAGCTTTTCTGAACAAATAAGTTATTGATTAATGGAGCAAAAAGAGCCAGATTCATTGATAATTAAGATAAAAATATTCCTATCCTTGTTTTTGTTTAGATGTTGATTTAAGTTGTGTCAGACTGCTTGATATTATATTATATTATATTATATTATATTATATTATATTATATTATAATATAATATAATATAATATATTTAGTGTTTCCTTCATTTCTAGATGAAGAGCAGCAGCCAGCAGCTCCTCCTGGCAGGAGGAGATAGATTGTGGCTACAGCGGAAGTGTTGCTGTTCTGCATCTGTTTACACACACACACACACACACACACACACACACACACACACACACACACACACACAGACAGACACACACACACACACACACACACACACACACAGACAGACGCACGCACACACACACACACACAGACAGACAGACAGACACACACACAGACGCACACACACACACACACAGACAGACGCACACACACACACACACACACAGACGCACACACACACAGACAGACACACACAGACAGATGCACGCACGCACACACACACACACAGACAGACGCACGCACACACACACACACACAGACAGACGCACGCACACACACACACACACACACACACACAGACAGACGCGCACACACACACACACACACACACACACAGACAGACGCGCACACACACACACACACACACAGACAGACGCGCACAGACACACACACACACACACACACACACACACACACAGACACTGGGCAGCTTCTGTTGTCTGCTTCATCCTGGAGATATTTTTCACAAACATGCTGTCATCAACCTGGGAGGGGATATCAAGGGGTGGAGGGGGGGTGCATCTGGTTTTACCATCTTTTCATGGGTTGTGATGCATATGTCCATCTGTCCGTCCATCTGTCTGTCCGTCTGTCTGTCCGTCCGTCAGTCTGTCTGTCCGGCCGTCTGTCTGTCTGTCTGTCTGTCCATCTGTCTGTCCGTCCGTCAGTCTGTCTGTCCGGCCGTCTGTCTGTCTGTCCAAGCTCCATGAGTCCAATATAATTTATAATGAATTCAACCTTTAGATAAATGTTACCGTCCTTTTCTAAGATGTCGTATTTCTATCCAGACGTCACAGAAGAAGCTCGTATCAACTTCTGTCGGTCAGTCCGGCTCCCAGCTGGGACGTCCACGTGTTTTATTCTGTTTAATAATTAAAAACAAAAAGGGCTGCGTTATTGTTCTGGAATAATTAAAGCAACATGAAATTGTAGTCAACTGAAGATATCGGAGCCCCTGGAAGCCTCCACATCTCTTTGTCGCCGTAGAAACAAACAGGAAGTGACATCACAGTGATGAAGGTGTGCTGTGGAGGAATCAGGATGAATACGCATTTATGAATGTAAATAAAAAGCTTTTCATGGGTTTATTTGCTAAATATTTTATCTGTAATATTATAAACCTCATTTAAACAATCTGAAACAGATTAAACATTAAAAATGTGAACTTTAGTGCA
>NW_027210813.1:445000-450000 GCF_029030835.1 Brachyistius frenatus | reverse complement strand
CACACACACACACACACACACCTCCCGATCCCACCGGACCTCCCCGGTGGAACAACTGTCAGGCTGAGGTAGAGTTCTTGTGTACGTTGCAACTTCTTCTCTTAATTACTGTCACAGCAAACTCTCTCTCTCTCTCTCTCTCTCTCTCTCTCTCTCTCTCTCTCTCTCTCTCTCTCTCTCTCTCTCTCTCTCTCTCTCTCTCTCTCTCTCTCTCTCTCTCTCTCTCTCTCTCTCTCTCTCTCTCGCTCTCTCTCTCTCTCTCTCTCTCTCTCTCTCTCTCTCTCTCTCTCTCTCTCTCTGTCTCTCTCACACACACAGATTTTGGAGGATAATAATGCATTTTATTTCTTGCTGAATATTTTGTACAGCTTAGAAATGTAAACAAATAAAAGCCAACCAGCTGATTTCAGACAGAGAGACTACAGTAATAGAGATAATAAAGGTAATAGAAATAATAGAGATAAAAGACATAATAGAGGTAGTAGAGATAATAGAGATAATAGAAAAATTGAGATAATAGAGATACTAGAAAAATATAGGTAATGGAGATAATAGAGTTACTCAAGGTAATAGAGATACCAGCGGTAATAGAAGTAGTAGAGATAATAGAGACAAGAGAGATAAAAGAGATATCAGCTGGGAACAAAATGAACCGGAGAAAAGGACGTTTGTTCAAACTGAGTCTTTATTTTCTTCACCTTTCCAACATGTTTTCTTTTAACTTTTGTTTGTTATTCTTGCGGCTCCATCTGTCCATCTGTCTGTCTGTCCATCTGCCTGTCCATCTGTCTGTCTGTCCATCTCAGTCCCTGGAGTGGTCTGGAGAGAGGAGTAGTCTGGAGAGGGAGGAGTGGTCTGGAGAGGGAGGAGTAGTCTGGAGAGGGAGGAGTGGTCTGGAGAGAGGGCAGTGGTCTGGAGAGGGAGGAGTGGTCTGGAGAGGGAGGAGTTGTCTGGAGAGAGGGCAGTGGTCTGGAGAGGGAGGAGTGGTCTGGAGAGGGAGGAGTTGTCTGGAGAGGGAGGAGTGGTCTGGAGAGAGGGCAGTGGTCTGGAGAGGGAGGAGTGGTCTGGAGAGGGAGGAGTTGTCTGGAGAGGGAGGAGTGGTCTGGAGAGAGGGCAGTGGTCTGGAGAGGGAGGAGTGGTCTGGAGAGGGAGGAGTTGTCTGGAGAGGGAGGAGTGGTCTGGAGAGAGGGCAGTGGTCTGGAGAGGGAGGAGTGGTCTGGAGAGGGAGGAGTGGTCTGGAGAGAGGGCAGTGGTCTGGAGAGGGAGGAGTGGTCTGGAGAGGGAGGAGTAGTCTGGAGAGAGGGCAGTGGTCTGGAGAGGGAGGAGTATTCTGGAGAGGGAGGAGTGGTCTGGAGAGAGGAGTAGTCTGGAGAGGGAGGAGTGGTCTGGAGAGAGGGCAGTGGTATGGAGAGGGAGGAGTGGTCTGGAGAGGGAGGAGTGGTCTGGAGAGAGGGCAGTGGTCTGGAGAGGGAGGAGTGGTCTGGAGAGGGAGGAGTAGTCTGGAGAGGGAGGAGTGGTCTGGAGAGGGAGGAGTAGTCTGGAGAGGGAGGAGTGGTCTGGAGAGAGGGCAGTGGTCTGGAGAGGGAGGAGTGGTCTGGAGAGGGAGGAGTTGTCTGGAGAGGGAGGAGTGGTCTGGAGAGAGGGCAGTGGTCTGGAGAGGGAGGAGTGGTCTGGAGAGAGGGCAGTGGTATGGAGAGGGAGGAGTGGTCTGGAGAGGGAGGAGTGGTCTGGAGAGGGAGGAGTGGTCTGGAGAGGGAGGAGTGGTCTGGAGAGAGGGCAGTGGTCTGGAGAGGGAGGAGTGGTCTGGAGAGGGAGGAGTAGTCTGGAGAGAGGGCAGTGGTCTGGAGAGGGAGGAGTAGTCTGGAGAGGGAGGAGTGGTCTGGAGAGAGGAGTAGTCTGGAGAGGGAGGAGTGGTCTGGAGAGAGGGCAGTGGTATGGAGAGGGAGGAGTGGTCTGGAGAGGGAGGAGTGGTCTGGAGAGGGAGGAGTAGTCTGGAGAGAGGGCAGTGGTCTGGAGAGGGAGGAGTGGTCTGGAGAGGGAGGAGTGGTCTGGAGAGGGAGGAGTAGTCTGGAGAGAGGGCAGTGGTCTGGAGAGGGAGGAGTAGTCTGGAGAGGGAGGAGTGGTCTGGAGAGAGGGCAGTGGTCTGGAGAGGGAGGAGTGGTCTGGAGAGAGGGAGGAGTGGTCTGGAGAGGGAGGAGTAGTCTGGAGAGGGAGGAGTGGTCTGGAGAGGGAGGAGTGGTCTGGAGAGAGGGCAGTGGTCTGGAGAGGGAGGAGTGGTCTGGAGAGGGAGGAGTGGTCTGGAGAGAGGGCAGTGGTCTGGAGAGAGGGCAGTGGTCTGGAGAGGGAGGAGTGGTCTGGAGAGGGAGGAGTGGTCTGGAGAGGGAGGAGTGGTCTGGAGAGAGGGCAGTGGTCTGGAGAGAGGGCAGTGGTCTGGAGAGGGAGGAGTGGTCTGGAGAGGGAGGAGTGGTCTGGAGAGAGGGCAGTGGTCTGGAGAGGGAGGAGTGGTCTGGAGAGAGGGCAGTGGTCTGGAGAGGGAGGAGTGGTCTGGAGAGGGAGGAGTGGTCTGGAGAGAGGGCAGTGGTCTGGAGAGGGAGGAGTGGTCTGGAGAGGGAGGAGTGGTCTGGAGAGAGGGCAGTGGTCTGGAGAGAGGGCAGTGGTCTGGAGAGGGAGGAGTGGTCTGGAGAGGAAATCATCTTTTCTCTCTGTGTCTTTGTATTTCCTGCTCTACGTTACCCCGTTAGCTTGATAAATTGTTAGCCTCTGTTGCTTGTAGACGCTGTCCACGTTGCTGTTGCCTAGCAACAGTGTTTTTCAACTTAACCATTTGAATGCAAAATGCAGTTTAAAGGTCCAATAGATTGTAGTTTTGATCCCCGTAAGAAGTTCTGTTTTGTGGTTTTAAGAACCAAAAATCTCAATATAGTTCTATATGTCCTCTGCAGTTTTGTGTCTGTGTCTTTAAGTCTCATTGACATCTCTCTTCTGATTGGCTGACTGTGTTCTGAGTGATGTATGTCTAGGCCAATCACAGGTTTTCTTTGGTCTTGTAGCTTGCTAGCTCCGTGACAGAATGATCGCACAGGGTTTTCTTCCTCTTAAAAGATTGGACAGTGGATTGTACTGAGGCCAGACATATGACATCAGCATGGGTTTGTGACATCACAAACTTAAGGAAGTTCAAACGCCACAGTTGCTGAATATGGGCTATGAGTATTTTGACATTTTTATGGTATTTATGTAGCATCTGGACCTGCTTTATAATAATAAAAGTAAAAAAACAAAACAGAATTTATACAATCTGGACCTTTTTAATATTTTGCAGCCAGTGCTGACAGTCTGGTTCTGTAGCTGCTAAAAGCTCGACTGCACTCATCAGCTACTGTTATCGTTACCTCTCTGCAGTTTGGTGCAGTGCAGAAGGTGGACAGTGAGACCAATGAGAGCAGTGCGTGTATAAAAGTCAGTAAAGTTTCATTCACTAAAATCAAAACAATGAGCTGAAAGACAATAAAAGGCTATGTAGAGCTGAGAAAACCTGTAGTCAGGTGATAATGACTTCATAAGATCCACCGTTGATAGGAAAACATTTTATATTTTCTCCGTTAGGTGTGGCTTGCTACAAATATGTCCCCCCAAAGTCTACCTCCTCCTTCCTGTCTGCTCTCCGGGATTAGATACCGTTATTGTGCTGGCGGATAAAAGCTGTTTCAGATTAAAAGGAGTCAATAGAAAATAAGTCAAATATAGACACAGCTGCACTGATGGACTGTGACAATATTTCACTGCAGCTCCACACCGAGAACAAACTGACGGCTTTCACAGGACAGTTGTCAACATCCTATCATTTGATTTTTCTCCATAAAAACCCGTCTAAGAATGTTCGTACTTACGGCAAATAAAAGCAGACACACAAAGAGCCACATCGTACAGCGTGATGCATTCAGGACGTTACAGCGTGATGCGTTCGGGACGTTACAGCGTGATGCGTTCGGGACTTTACAGCGTCATACGTTCGGGATGTTACAGCGTGATGCGTTCGGGACGTTACAGCGTGATGCGTTCGGGACGTTACAGCGTCATACGTTCGGGACGTTACAGCGTCATACGTTCGGGACGTTACAGCGTGATGCGTTCGGGACGTTACAGCGTCATACGTTCGGGACGTTACAGCGTCATACGTTCGGGACGTTACAGCGTGATGCGTTCGGGACGTTACAGCGTCATAAGTTCGGGACGTTACAGCGTCATACGTTCGGGACGTTACAGCGTGATGCGTTCGGGACGTTACAGCGTGATGCGTTCGGGACGTTACAGCGTCATAAGTTCGGGACGTTACAGCGTCATACGTTCGGGACGTTACAGCGTCATGCGTTCGGGACGTTACAGCGTGATGCGTTCGGGACGTTACAGCGTGATGCGTTCGGGACGTTACAGCGTGATGCGTTCGGGACGTTACAGCGTCATACGTTCGGGACGTTACAGCGTGATGCGTTCGGGACGTTACAGCGTCATGCGTTCGGGACGTTACAGCGTGATGCGTTCGGGACGTTACAGCGTCATACGTTCGGGACGTTACAGCGTAATGCGTTCGGGACGTTATAGCGTCATACGTTCGGGACGTTACAGCGTGATGCGTTCGGGACGTTACAGCGTGATGCGTTCGGGACGTTACAGCGTCATACGTTCGGGACGTTACAGCGTGATGCGTTCGGGACGTTACAGCGTGATGCGTTCGGGACGTTACAGCGTGATGCGTTCGGGACGTTACAGCGTCATGCGTTCGGGATGTTATAGCGTCATACGTTCGGGATGTTATAGCGTCATACGTTCGGGACGTTACAGCGTGATGCGTTCGGGATGTTATAGCGTCATACGTTCGGGACGTTACAGCGTGATGCGTTCGGGACGTTACAGCGTCATACGTTCGGGACGTTACAGCGTGATGCGTTCGGGACGTTACAGCGTCATACGTTCGGGACGTTACAGCGTGATGCGTTCGG
>NW_027210813.1:407500-440000 GCF_029030835.1 Brachyistius frenatus | reverse complement strand
CTGAAAATAATCCCTCATTCATTAGAAAAGAAGATTCAAGAAGACCTGTTTTTGGGGGCGTGTCTGTTTGATTGACAGGCCTGTGGTGCAGTCAGGTTACAGCTATCGGTGGGCTGCTTGTGTACATTCTGTAGCATCTAAAGATGTATGAACACTATTGTGAATCTAATATATTTTGTGCTGTGGACAGACATAATTATTACAAATAGATGCAGGCCGACTGTCTGTGAAACATGAAAGCAGGTCAGCAGATGGACTGAATGTATAAACCTCCTGATTCAGGTGAAGCGTCTTTTCTTCTGGTTTTGTAACTCGATCTGCAGCATGTGTGAGGATTTGCATGATATTTCCATGAATGCCAGAGGAACATACATTGGGTTGTTTTGGCTCTCCAGTGCACACAGGAAGGACTTTACATAGCAATGATGCACATTATGTGTCTCCAGGCAGTTAGAGACTCAGACGGGGGCGGGGCCTATCGACTCCCCTCACAATGCAGACGCAAGTTTGCCAGGAACCGCTGAACAATTATTTTGCAATGGAAAGGCCTGACAAAGGGTTTCAGTATTTATGTTGTGAAGTGAATATGAAGCTGCTGATGGAAGTGAAAAATGAGTCTGAGTCAGTTTGTCAGGGAATAAAAACAGTTTGATCGTTTTACCTTCTTCTCAATCTATTGATGCAAACTGCACACACGACAACATGTTTGACATCATCCTGGTGACCAGACAGTCACCGTGTGTGTGTGTGTGTGTGTGTGTGTGTGTGTGTGTGTGTGTGTGTGTGTGTGTGTGTGTGTGTGTGTGTGTGTGTGTGTGTGTGTGTGTGTGTGTGTGTGTGTCTGAGTCAGCAGCTTGTCACAGACAACTCATGCTGTCCTTCCCTCCTTCAGATCAAAGTGAAATAATGTCAGGATGGCTGCCAGGTCAATAAGTTCACATCCCATTAATCATTCCTGTGTGTGTGTGTCTCAGGTGTGCAGCAGGTGGAGATGAAGCACATTTACCAGACTGAATACAGCCCAACGTCCTCAGGGCTATTGTCTGTCTCACACACACACACACACACACACACACACACACACACACACACACACACACACACACACACACACACACACACACACACACACCTGCCAAAGTGACAGAAGTATAATAGTATGGTCGTCTCAGATTGCACGCTCACTCTCTCTTCTTCTGCCTTCCCACCCTGTAATTACAAAGGCTGCCAAACAGCCTGGGACACACACACACACACACACACACACACACACACACACACACACACACACACACACACACACACACACACACACACACACACACACACACACACACACACACACAGTGGAGCGAGGTGATGTAGAAAAAACTTAAATCCTGAACATGATGGAGGAATTAAAAGAGGCATGTTTTATCTTCTGTGTGCGTGTGCGTGTGCGTGTGTGCGTGTGCGTGTGTGTGTGTGTGGTGCAGTAGTTGTTCTGACTAGCTGGTTGGCATCAGGCAACACATCCCTCTACATCTGTGTCACACACTGTCAGCCAACACACATGCACACACACCCTGCACCTTCCTCCCTCACAAGGAAGGAAACAAAGAAGCAAGGAAGGAAGGCAGGAAGGAAAGAAGGAAGGAAGCAAGCAAGCTGAGAACCCACCTGCCTTCTGTTTGTGAGCAGCAGCTTTGAGACTTCAGTTCTTGGTTGTTGATGAAGAGCTAAAATACCCCAAAAATGGTCTGAAAAGTTCCCAAAGCTTAAACTGCTATTTTATAAAACTGAAAAAGATATTAAAACACAGATTCAGTTAAATAAAGTCTAAAAGTTGATAGAAGTTGGGAGTAAAATGTCTCCAAAGACAGCAGTGTTCCTGTCTGGGTTTCTGGGGAGGACGTTTTATTTCTGGTTCTGGAACCACTGAATGTTTTGATTTCTGGATCTGGAACCACTGAATGTTTTGATATCTGGATCTGGAACCACTGAATGTTTTGATATTTGGATCTGGAACCACTGAATGTTTTGATTTCTGGATCTGGAACCACTGAATGTTTTGATATCTGGATCTGGAGCCACTGAATGTTTTGATTTCTGGATCTGGAACCACTGACTTGTTTTGATTTCTGGATCTGGAACCACTGACTGTTTTGATATCTGGATCTGGAGCCACTGAATGTTTTGATTTCTGGATCTGGAACCACTGAATGTTTTGATTTCTGGATCTGGAACCACTGACTGTTTTGATTTCTGGATCTGGAACCACTGGATGTTTTGATTTCTGGATCTGGAACCACTGGATGTTTTGATTTCTGGATCTGGAACCACTGAATGTTTTGATTTCTGGATCTGGAACCACTGAATGTTTTGATTTCTGGATCTGGAACCACTGAATGTTTTGATTTCTGGATCTGGAACCACTGGATGTTTTGATTTCTGGATCTGGAACCACTGGATGTTTTGATTTCTGGATCTGGAACCACTGAATGTTTTGATTTCTGGATCTGGAACCACTGAATGTTTTGATTTCTGGATCTGGAACCACTGAATGTTTTGATTTCTGGATCTGGAACCACTGAATGTTTTGATTTCTGGATCTGGAACCACTGAATGGTGAATCAACACTCAGAGACATAGTAAACGCGACCTTCAACCTTCTGCTTCTGTTTTCTTCAAGCTGAAGGACGAATGATGTCATCATCTCTCAAAAAGACCATCTGAATGGGACTTTATCACATGTGAAGGACACAGAATAACATGGAGGCTGAACAGTGCATCGTATTAATGTGTGTGTGTGTGTGTGTGTGTGTGTGTGTGTGTGTGTGTGTGTGTGTGTGTGTGTGTGTGTGTGTGTGTGTGTGTGTGTGTGTGTGTGTGTGTGTGTGTGTGTGCATCATATTAATTGTGTGTGTGAAATTAATCTGTGAATGTTTGGTGTGTAAAATTAATTCAGAGGAGACGTTTCACTAAACTCTGTTTTAGAGCCTCAATGTTACTGGATCTCATTCAGCTCCTTCTTCAGTCCGCTGCAGTGTGTGTGTGTGTGTGTGTGTGTGTGTGTGTGTGTGTGTGTGTGTGTGTGTGTGTGTGTGTGTGTGTGTGTGTGTGTGTGTGTGTGTGTGTGTGTGTGTGTGTGTGTGTCTCTTCATAAATGGATGTGGGGGTTGACATGGTTCTCTCAGAGGAAGTCTGTGGTCGGGCCGTTTCTACATATTTTCCTCTTACACACACACACACACACACACACACACACACACACACACACACACACACACACACACACACACACACACACACACACACACACACACACACACACACACACACACGTTGTCCCTGTCAAGCCAAATGAAGCTTCCTTTTAAAGGCGCAGATGTGTAAGCCATTTCTCTCACACACTCACACACACACACACAGAAACATTGAGTGCAATAAACACAGAAACCCTCAGTCTGTAGGGGTGTGGTCTCCCCTGCAGCCCCGGTGCACTCTGGGTAGTCGTGGTAAAAGAGGTCCTGTGAGAGGCTGTCCAAAAATAGCCTGAGTAAAACACAAGCGTCACACAAAAACACAGTCATGTGTGTGTTTGTGTGATTTTGTGAATTTATTCCTAAACGGTAAAAATAAAACCTGAAAACGTTCTGCAGTCTGTCGACTCTCCGTTCTGGAAATCAGTCGCGAGAAAAAGAGGAAACATTAAGAGAAAGGAGACGAAACAAGAGTCGAACTTCTTCACGTCACATTTACTGAAACGTTCTGTTCTTCAACAACATTTAGTTTAAAGCTTTGACAGGAGGTTCTTACGAAGATGTTTAGGTAACTGTTTGTCTGATAGTGTTTAAATGAACTGTTCATATATATTAAATATATATTCAACGTTTACTCGTGAGCTCTCCTCTGGTCTCCAGCTCGGACCCGTCTGAGGTTCTGCTCTGATTTAAAAGGAGACAGTGAACCAACAGAGGAAAACAAAACGGTGAGCTGAAAGATGCTAAACTCCTCCACACAGCTGCGGGTCTGGCGGTCTGGTCCGGTTCGGCCCGGTCCAGTCCGGTTTGGTCTGGTCCGGTTCGGTTCTGTTCGGTTCTTTTGTGTGATTGTTTTGATCAAAAACGTTTGATTTTTGCGGTGGGTTTTCTCAAAATTGGTGATGTAATTTGTGGAGACAATGTTTTTTGCAGAAACGTTTTTTTTGCAAACTCTGGCTAAGTTGTCTTGAATTTGTGTTCATTACTGTGATGAGTTTCTTCTCATCCTTTAACAAAATGTTTTTATTGCCAAACGTAGAGAACGAGCTGAGTCAGCACCTGAAACCCTGACCTGACGTCTGCCTGTCTACCTGCCTGTCTGTCCTGCCGGTGGATGAAGCAACACAACAGGATTCTTATTGAATAATATATTATAGTTTATAACAGAATCATATTTCAGCTGCGTGTGTGAATTAAAATCAGAAATGAAGACGCACCGAACATAACGAAATATGAAGTTTATGTTCTATTGATTTAGTTTAAATGAACCAGTTTAGGAGGAACAGCCTGCAGCAACACACACACATACACACACACTGATGTGCATTGTGTGTGTGTGTGTGTGTGTGTGTGTGTGTGTGTGTGTGTGTGTGTGTGTGTGTGTGTGTGTGTGTGTGTGTGTGTGTGTGTGTGTGTGTGTTTGTCTGTGTGTATGTGTGTGTGTGTGTGTCTGTTTGTCTGTGTGTATGTGTGTGTGTGTGTGTGTGTCTGTGTGTGTGTGTGTGTGTGTCTGTTTGTCTGTGTGTGTGTTTCCATGTCGATTGTTCTGCAGAGGTTTTGACGTAGTTTGGTGGTTTTTGTGTTCACAGCAGTTAGACGGGGGGGGGGGGGTCCTAAACACAGAGCTTCTTATTGTGATGAAACAGCTGATTGAAGCTGCTGCTGAGGACGAACGATGAATCTTTAGTGTTTCCAAGTCATGAGGAGAGACGGTCCTTGTCTCATGTCTGTCCTCTTCATTTAATATGTCTTCATTTGTTGTGTCTTCATTTGATGTCTTTATTTAATATGTCTTCTATTAGACTTCATTTTAATGTGTTATTATGAATGATGTCACTGATGAAGACAAAAGACACGTTCAATGTCAAGTCCTGAGTTTCAGATGTGTTGCAGGACTGACTGACATTAATGTCTCTCTCTGTGTGTGTGTGTGTGTGTGTGTGTGTGTGTGTGTGTGTGTGTGTGTGTGTGTGTGTGTGTGTGTGTGTGTGTGTGTGTGTGTGTGTGTGTGTGTGTGTGTGTGTGTGTGTGTGTGTGTGTGTGTGTGTGTGCATGCGTGCAGGTGTATCTGAAGGCTCCGATGATCCTGAACGGTGTGTGTGTGATGTGGAGAGGTTGGATCGACCTGCAGAGACTGGACGGGATGGGATACCTGGAATATGATGATGAGAGAGCTCAGGTACTAAAAGTTCTGCAGATCACGTCGCTGACTCCTTCTTGGAAGGAGAAGAAAACTAAACACTCTGTGTGTGTGTGTGTGTGTGTGTGTGTGTGTGTGTGTGTGTGTGTGTGTGTGTGTGTGTGTGTGTGTGTGTGTGTGTGTGTGTGTGTGTGTGTGTGTGTGTGTGTGTGTGTGTGTGTGTGTGTGTGTCCAGCAGGAGGATGCGTTGGCTCAGGCGGCCTTCGAAGAGGCTCGACGTAGAACCAGAGACTTTGAGGACAGAGACCGTTCACACAGAGAAGACCTGGAGGTGAGAGGGCAGCGACAGGGGTGTGACATCACAAACACAACGACGGGGGTGTGACATCACAAACACAACGACGGGGGTGTGACATCACAAACAGGACGAGGGGGGTGTGACATCACAAACATCTTCATCACTAAACTTATTCTGCAGCCTTCATCAAACAATGCAATTTTTGCTAATTCCTGTAATCAAATAAAATCCTCAAACTTCAACAGAAAACGCTACAAAATGAAAAATCTTTTTAGTCCTAATGATCACAAGAACAGAAACTCGTGGAGGGAGTTTGTGACATCATCAGGTCAACACACATCATTTCTGCTGCACCTTCTTCACCTTTAAAACGAGGAGCAAAGACCGACCTGGATCATGCTCATTAACTCCATCACATGGAGAAGGAGTAGAAGTAGAAGGAGTAGAACATGGAGAAGGAGTAGAAGTAGAAGTAGAACATGTAGAAGGAGTAGAAGTAGAAGGAGTAAAACATGGAGGAGTAGAAGTAGAAGGAACATGGAGAAGGAGTAGAAGTAGAACATGGAGAAGGAGTAGAAGTAGAACATGTAGAAGTAGAAGAAGTAGAACATGAAGGAGTAGAAGTAGAACATGTAGGAGGAGTAGAAGTAGAAGGAGTAAAACATGGAGGAGTAGAAGTAGAAGGAGTAGAACATGTAGAAGGAGTAAAACATGGAGAAGGAGTAGAAGTAGAACATGTAGAAGAAGTAGAACATGTAGAAGAAGTAGAAGGAGTAAAACATGGAGAAGGAGTAGAAGTAGAATAAGTAGAACATGGAGAAGGAGTAGAAGTAGAACATGTAGAAGTAGAAAAAGTAGAACATGGAGAAGGAGTAGAAGTAGAATGAGTAAAATATGTAGAAGGAGTAGAAGTAGAAGGAGTAGAACATGGAGAAGGAGTAGAAGTAGAAGGAGTAAAACATGTAAAATGAGTAGAAGTAGAAGGAGTAGAACGTGGAGAAGGAGTAGAAGTAGAAGGAGTAGAACATGTAGAAGAAGTAGAACATGGAGAAGGAGTAGAATTAATAGAAGCAGTAGAAGCAGTAGAAGTAGCAGGGGTAGAAGTAAAAGCAGTAGGAGTAGAAGTAGAACCAGTAGAAATAGAAGCAGTAGAATGAGTAGAAGTAGAAGCAGTAGAAGTAGAAGGAGTAGAAAGATTATTAGAAGCAGTAGAAGGAATAGAAGTAGAAGTAGAACCAGTCGAAGGAGTAGATCAGCAGAAGTAGAAGGAGTAGAAACATTAGAAGTAAAGGTTGTAAAAGGAGTAGAATAAGTAGAAGGAGTAGAAGCAGTTGAAATAGAAGCAGTAGAAATAGAAGGAGTAGAAGCAGTAGAAGTAGCAGAAGTAGAAATAGAAGCAGTAGAAGGAGTCAAATTAGAAGCAGTAGAACTAGGAGTAGAAGTAGAAGGAGTAGAAGAAGTAGAAATAGAAGGAGTGGAAGCAGTAGAAGCAGTAGAAGTAGAAGGAGTAGAAGGAATAGAGGTAGAAGCAGTAGACACCTTCATGAGCACTGAACAACGTTCCATGTCTGAATTTGAAAGACGAATCATCAGCTTGTTGGAGGAAACTTTGTTTATTCGAAAACTTAAAACAACATTCATCATCTGAGATTTTCAGATTTAGTTGAAACATCATGAAAAGCTTTAACTCCTCATTTAACCACCAACATACATGTTATATCCACCTGTGACTTCTAATTGTGTCTATATAATAACCGTATTGTGTCTATATAATAACCATATTGTGTCTATATAATAACCGTATTGTGTCGATATAATAACCGTGTTGTGTCGATATAATAACCGTGTTGTGTCTATATAATAACCGTGTTGTGTCTATATAATAACCGTATTGTGTCGATATAATAACCGTGTTGTGTCGATATAATAACCGTGTTGTGTCGATATAATAACCGTGTTGTGTCGATATAATAACCGTGTTGTGTCGATATAATAACCGTGTTGTGTCGATATAATAACCGTGTTGTGTCATGTGCGTCTTCTTTTGCTCACTGCTGTTTCAGGTGTGAGTCACGTGTGCTTGTGTGCTTTATTCTATGTTTTTATAAGATGTCTGTGTGAGTATTGTTGCTACCGTTTGAATCGTAGCTTTAGTGCATGATCAGTTTGACATTAGATGTAATCTGGTAAGTGATTTTCATTTAATGAACTATTGAATGACTGATTCAGGGTTGTCAGGTGTCCCAAAAGCCTCCGAGGGGAAAGTAGTCTACTCTCCGATTCATCATTTTAATCATTTCATTCCTGAATTTGTCCAGATGTGAAGTCTAGATAATGTAGTTGTACCTTTTTCAGTTTCTTGCTAGATTCATAAATTCATACAATGTAAGTCCTAAATACATTGATGACCTGAGATGAACTCACTTTCCCAGCGTGGCTTTGGGAGACCAGCAGCATCCTGAAGGTGGCGCTCTCCCAATGAACCCACAATGTTTATTTTTTAGGACCCTGTGGTTTCTAAAATCTGGGACTGATGACAGACAGACAGCAGCAGAAAGAACAGGGTCTGTGTCCTCCACCTCTCTCCTCAATCAATCAATCAATCAATCAATCTATCTATCTATCTATCTATCTATCTATCTATCTATCTATCTATCTATCTATCTATCTATCTATCTATCTATCTATCTATCTATCTATCTATGACCGATATATCTATGTATCTGTGTCTATGGCTATCTATATCTATCTATATCAATCTTTCTATATCTATCTATATGTATATCTATATCTATCTCTATCACACTGTCATGCACTAAACCACCCTGTATGTTCATGTGTGTCCACCTGTTTCATGTGTGTTTTAATGATGCGTTTATGATGGTGTCTTTATGATGGTGCGTTTATGATTGTCTGTTATGATGGTGCGTTTATGACAGTGTGTTTATGATGGTGCGTTTATGATGGTGCGTTTATGATGGTGTGTTTATGATGGTGCATTTATGATTGTCTGTTATGATGGTGTGTTTATGATTGTCTGTTATGATTGTCTGTTATGATGGTGTGTTTATGATGGTGTGTTTATGATTGTCTGTTATGATGGTGTGTTTATGATTGTGTGGTATGATGGTGCATTTATTATTGTGTGTTATGATTGTGTGTTATGATTGTCTGTTATGATGGTGTGTTTATGATTGTGTGGTATGATGGTGCATTTATTATTGTGTGTTATGATTGTGTGTTATGGTTGTGTGTTATGATGGTGCGTTTATGATGTTATGGTGTGAAAGACTGAAACACACACACAGAAACTAGACACACACACACACACAACAGACACACACACACACACACACACATACAAGAATATGTACAGATTTCCTGCAGAAATAACAAACAAACAAACAAACAAACAAACAGAAAGAGACAAACCAACTGAAACAAACAACAGAAAGAATGAAGGACAGGAAGTGGTTTGTGGAGGTCGTCTTTCCTCCGACTGGTCTCATGTTTCCTCCCTGAGAGAAAGAAAACCCTTATCTGCTGGATCGATAGAAGTCTCATCACACGTCCGGAAACACATGAAGGACACCAAGAAGACTTTCATTCACTTCTAAACATCATCATGATTATAATTTATAAAGTAATTAAAGTAATATCTCCGTCAGTTAATGTGAAGGTCAGTTTACTAACATATAACATTCAGAGAAATCTACATCTGATTTCTTGAGTTTAGGGAGAAATTTGAAGGCGTACTTGTGAAGCCTGTAGTTTTATGCTAATTTAGCTTAGCGTACAGAATGGATGGGAAACAGCTGAAAAGAATCTGCTGACGTGTTCCTGCTTTAGAACAAACGTTTCAGACAACGTAGCGCTGTACAGCCGACACCATTTCAATCAATCAATCAAAGTATTGAGTTGGGTTAATTCCTTCATATCCCAACATCCATAGACTGAAGGTTCTGTTCGTTGACAGAAGCAGCAGATGTTTCTGGGTTTGAACAGAACTCCGCCTCTCGTTAGCCGAGAACTCGTTATCTCTACGTGCTGTAATTCAAAGGCACCGTTAACTTCAGCCAATCAGAAGAGAGGCAGGAAGAAAGAAAACCTATTATTATTGTTATTATTACGATTGCATTTTTTAAAGGTAAAATTATGCCCATTCAGCTTTATTATGCTGAAAACTAACTTCATTATATTGAAGTTATGCAACAACACACTGATGTCTTCCTTTTAATGGTGGTGCTCTCTGAATATGAAAACATATGAAGACATTTCAAGACATATAAAGACATATGAAGACATTTCAAGACATATAAAGACATTTCAAGACATATAAAGACATTTGAAGACATTTCCTCCTCAGTTCCTGAGGCCTTGACAGTTTGGCAGATAAAACATTTTTCAGTGATATCCTTTAGTTTAGTAAATCAGGGTCAGAAGGTAGCTGTCAGGATGATGGATAGACACAGACACACACACAGACACACACACACACACACACACACACACAGAGACACACTCAGCACTCAGTAGAAAGAGATTTTGTGGTGAATGATGAGCTGGCACTGAAAGCATTAATATATCATTAGTATTGATCGCTATCAGAACCCCTGCTTTGACTTGAGACAACACACACACACATACACACCTCCACACACACCCACACACACACACACTTACACACACACAACCCACTGTCCTCCCTTATTGAGCTGTGGTTAAGCAGCCTATCGAGGCCCAGCAGGCTTCCATCTGCGTGCGGTCGATACAGAAAGCTCTCTGGTTAGTGGAGACGCTCCGTCTGCAGAGACAAACATCAGAGTCTCTGAGTTTAAACGTCCTCGTCCTCCATCAGAGTCTCTGAGTTTAAACGTCCTCGTCCTCGTCCTCCATCAGAGTCTCTGAGTTTAAACGTCCTCGTCCTCTCTGAGTTGACACACGGCTGTAGACGCAGTTCATCTGTCGTCATTAGTAAAGAACGTTAACAGATTGTAGTTCCACTGCTTCTTCCTGCTACGACCAGTTAACATCTAATCTAAAGTCTAAAAGGAAACAAAGACAAATGATTCATATTGGCCATCCATCCATTCATCATCCATCCATCCATCCATCCATCCATATATCCATCCATCATCCATTCATCATCCATCCATCCATCATCTATCCATCATCCATCCATCCATCCATCCATATATCCATCCATCATCCATCCATCCATCATCCATCCATTCATCCATCCATCATCCATCCATCATCCATTCATCCATCCATCATCCATCATCCATCCATCCATCCATCATCCATCATCCATCCATCCATCCATCATCCATTATCTATACTCACTTTATCCTGAACAGGGTCATGCAAAGTTAAACTAAGCTATGTAAAGATAAGATAAGATAGTTAAGTTTAGTTAAATTAAGATAAGATAGTTTAGTTAAATTAAGATAAGATAGTTAAGTTTAGTTTAGAAAATAGAATACAAAATAAAAAGAAATGTGAAAAATAAAAAACATACCAAAGTATAAATACATATACACGCTATATACATGAAATAAAGAATAAGTCTTTGACCCTGACAGTGAAATGTTAGTATGAATAATTCTGAATAAAGTAGTGATGATTCTGAGTTCAACAGCTGATCTGAGTCATTATAATTTAACACGTGAACATCTGACAGAACATCAGAAAGGTTTCTGAGGAGACCGACAGAACCTGGAGTCAGTCTGGCTGCACCGGGTCAAAACGGTACTATGACATACTGTGAGTGTGTGTGTGTGTGTGTGTGTGTGTGTGTTGGTTTGTTGCTATTATGGTGAGTCACTGAGATGACACAAACTGCATTCCTCTTGAACTGAGCAACCCTTTACTATCTCTGTCTGCATGTCTGTCTGCTCTGCTCTCTGCTTCACCCCCTCTCCCTTCACCCCCTCCCATTTCCCCCTCCCCCTTCCCCTCATTCCCTCCATCCCTTAAGTGTAAACACATAACCACAGGTATTTTTTTACAGCAGGAGAAGGTCACCACTCACTCACACTCATGACATATTTTTAAAAGTACTCTCCTGCTGAGGCTCCTACTGATGACCTAATGATCCACTCTGTGTTTATCTGTGTCAGTTTATCCTTCTGTCTGCCCGTCTGTCTGACAGCCACCTCGACTAAAATACCAGCATCTGTAAAGTGTATAAACAACTTCGTTACGAAGCTCTCTGGCGACCTCTACAGGCAGTCTGGAGGATTGCAGCTTCTGTAGTTGTAGAGATTATTATATGAAGCTTTTATAACTGCTGTGTGAACAGTAGATGCTCTAAAACACAGTATAATATTAATGTGGTGTTAGTTAATCATTTATCCTCTGCAGATTTAAACACTTGCTCTACATGTGTAGAAAAAAAAATCATAAATACTTTATACACTCTGGAAAATGTCTGTGCCTATATAAATGCAGAGCAGCACCGTTTTACGGTATTTAACAAGCTGGTGATTATTCTCTTTATTCTTAAATGGTATAAAATGACTTAATACAGATTAAGAAGTAGACTTTTAATTATTCTGAAGTTTTAGTTTAAATTTAAAATGTAAATTTTCTGTCAAATATATTGCATTTTAATTGAAATGTAATTTCACATAACAAATGTATTCCCTGCCCTCCATCCAGATTAATTTTTAACCCTTTAAAGGAAAGAATTTGAGCCCTTCTTCTGTTATTGACACATTTTTTTTTTTCACAACAACAACAAAGTGCTCTCGAGCCAGATGAGTGATTTCTGATCTGAACCTGTTGAAGCAGAACGAGGACACAAAAACAGATATAAGAACTTATAAATACTGATTGAATTAAACCATTTTACTGATGTAATATTCAGAGCTGAGGCTGGAAATAAAAGAGTGATATGAACCAATAATGTCCCGTAAAACAAGTCAGGCTTCACGTTTTTTATTATAGACTCAGAGGAATTCAGAAATTTCTTCACGTTATGAAAATCTGTACTTAATTTATTGTCTTCTGTCTCTCTATCGCCTTCTTCCCGTCTTCTCATCTCTCCATCACTCCTCCTCCTCCTTCTCCTCTTCTCCTCCTCCTCCTCCTTCATCCTTCCATCCCTCTCTCTCCCCAGTCCAGACGACAGCAGGACCCCAGCCCTGGCTCAAACATGGCCAACGCTGACGTGGAGCACAAGATGCGCTGACAAGGAGGAGGAGGAAGAGGAAGAGGAGGAGGAGGAGGGCGTTATGGGATGGAGGAAGAGTAGAAAAAAAAAAAACGAGTGCTGGCAGACGTTTCACTTTCAACACAATCAACCACGAAGAAAAGTCAAACTGCAATTGTTCTTGATTATTTCCTATCAGGTCGGATACAATCATTTTCACATGGAAACATATTTCCACTGAATGTAGAAGAACTTCTTGGTTTGATTGATTTGAAAGTGAATAAAAGCCCCAGAAAAGAGCGATAACAGACACAAAAGACCTGGACAAAAATTATTTAATACAGAGGACGGAGCGAGAGCAGCTGATTGGTTGTAAACGAGACGCCTCCAGAGACAAACAATCAAGTCATTCAGGTTTTAAAAGATTCTATTTTTTGTCCAGGTCTAAACGGGTTTGACAGATTGCGAGAGTTTCAAGTACCAAAATATATTTTCTATCAATACAAGATGTTGAAAGCAGGGTTTAGTGACGAAGGAGGAGGAGGAGGAGGAAGGAGCAGAGAAAAGACAGATTATTGTGGCTCAGGGTCAGTCAGGGCTTTCTGCATCAAAAGTGACGTGTTGACAGTTTTGAAAGAAAGATTTCTGCATTGTTCAGTGTTGTGCAACACTTCACTTTAGTCAGCAGGCCGGTTAACCCCCAATATACCCGCTCACTTCCTAAAACCTGCTGTTTTCTGAGACCAAAGTTCACTTTGCTAAGGGGGGGGGCACTTCATTTAATAAAGATAGGAGGAGAGAACCCAGTGAGACTTCAGTCAGGCTGCAGGGTTAAGAAGTGTTTTCTGTATTTGTAATGAGACGACGGCGTCGACCTGAAGAATCGTGTCTCTGCCATGTGGTGTTTGTATTTTACGGTTCATTCTTTTCTTCAGAGGGTTTTTGCACGATGTGATACAATCAGTCTCCACATGGACGTTTCTCTATGTGCATGAAACCAAACGCAGGCTGGCCCACGTGTTCTCTGTAGCTCGCTCTGCAGCCTGTTGGTCACCAGAGCACTCGTTGCAGAGCGGTGATGAGGAGGAACCAGGTGATGTCATCAGGTGGGCTCTCAGCACAGAGCCAATCAGCTGCGTGCTTGAGAAAGCACAAAGCATCTGTGTCCTTATCAAATGGCAAAACGGGAAATAGACATGCTTTGGCCTGTCTCGGCGTGACAGTTACACATTTTCCTGTAGTAGATGAAAATGAAACCTACTGCATGCGTACAGCTGTGTGACGCGATCCCCGGGGTCATGAAAACGTAGCATCGCTGTCCACTGACCATACACATATGTATTGATAATTAAGCCATTTAAAACCCATCCGATGTCCTGAGGTGTGGAAAACCTGACCACCGGCCTTCTTTCTAAGCTCATTAATAGTTCACATTTTGGAGATATATCACATGCTGCTGCTCAAATGGAGATCATCCGAGGTACGAGCTCACAAGCTAAACAGAAAGATAATGGATCACTAGACATGAATAATTTATGAAGCAGTTACAGAGTTCATGTATTGATTTATTGGTCGCTCCGATACTTCTCATCACTGCCTACATGCAGCGACTATTCCCTGTCGTGTTGCAACACCATCGTGTCATGAAACGGGGATTTTTTGTTTGTTTGTTTTGCTATCTTATGGTTTTGTTTGTGTAAAAGTCATTATGTTTACTTTTTATATTCCTTCTCTCCTCTGTGTACGTATTCCTTCTTGTTCATCTTTCAGTGCAGTAGCAGCAGCAGTTAAAAATACAAAATGTCTCCAGACTTTTGGGAGGATTGAGGACTTTTGTTGCTTTTATTTTTCATGTGTTCTTTTATTAATGTTATTTTTTTTTTAAAGAAATCCACTTCCTGGGTTGAATACATTGAATGTGGATTGACTCGAGCCGTAATATCAGGCAAAGTAAATGTTTTTATATTTTGCAACTAGAAGCTTGTTTCATTCTCCAGTGTGTTTTACATTTAGTGTACTCCAATGGTTTTATCATAATTATTATAACCAAGATTTGTGTTTCTTTGTTAATGCCATCCTTTCTTCTCAGTCTGACCTATTAAGAATTGTATTAAGCTCTTCATAAAATACATTTGTACATTGTGTTTGTAACATTTTACAAAAATGTTTTTTGGAGTAAAGAAATGTTGCTTAAAAAAAAAAAAAAAACAGTTGAAATTAAAATAAAAAGTGAAAAATGAATGAAAACAAAAAGTTATATCACTTTAAAATCCTTTAGCGTGCAAAAATAATCATAAAGCATCTTTTTAAAATCTAAATTTCTGCAAGGTTTCTCCTGGTTCTCCTTCAGCTGCAGCCAAATCCTCAACCAAACATGTTCATCCTGCAGGACTTCTTCTTTTTGGAAAACTTCATTCATAGATTTCACAGAGTTTTGGGAGACGAACATTTCTCAGTCAGCTGGACAACATGTGATAACAGCTGGTTTATTCAGGGTCCTGTAGTGTTGACGAGGGGCGTTAAAGGCTTTGGATGAGGTGGGGGGACAGAAGGACAGCGTGACGAGGGGTGGGACATGGACGGAGGGACGGGGACTGAGTGACGGGGAGACGGAGGGACAGAGTGACGGAGGGATGGGGGGACAGGGACGGGGGACAGAGTGACGGAGGGACGGATGGACAGGGACGGGGGTGGAGGGACGGGGCACGGAGTGAAGCGGGACGGGGGGACAGAGTGACGGAGGGATGGGTGGACAGGGATGGGAACGGAGGGACAGAGTGACGGAGGGACGGGTGGATGGGGAGACAGGGACGGGATGGAGGGACAGAGGGACGGGGCACGGAGAGACAGGGGGGACGGGGGTGGGGAGACGGAGGGACAGAGGGATGGGTGGACAGGGACAGGACAGAGGGACGGGGCACGGAGTGACACGGGGCGGAGGGACAGAGTGATGGGGAGACAGAGTGACGGGAGGCGGAGGGACAGAGTGACGGGGGGACAGAGTGATGGGGAAAGAGTGACGGGGGGACGCTGGCTCGGGTCATGTTGGTTGAAGCGGATGTTCGGTGATGGAGGATGTTTCCCTGAAGTTGATCCGGTGAAAACATGATGGAGCGGAACACTTCAACTAGAAGCAGCAGAGTTCGGGATGGTTCCTTAAGTCGTGAGTTAATCGGTTCCATCGGGACCACAGCTGGACATAATAGGCTAAATGTTAGCATTACTGTAAAATACCCTTAACGCGTGTAGTACATCTATCAGTCCACTAGAGGGCACCGTGTCAGTGTCCTCACTAAAGTGTGAACAGCAGCTTTGAGCTCCTATTAAAACACAAGCTTTGGTTTGGTTCAACTTCAGGAACCAAAACTAGTTAGTGTGACAAAAGATCTTTAACTTTACAGAAGTAACGTTAAGTTCATGATGTACTTGTAACTTTTCAGTTGCTTGAAGGAAGTCCATTTTCAAACGTGACACTGACACGGTGCCCTCTAGTGGACTGATGGGTGTATTACAAGCTTTTGTATAATACTGAGCTGAATAAATGTGGGAAACTCTTTCTCAAAGCTGGAAATATATCTTTATGGATTTAGATGGTGTGCTCAGGTGAAGCAACATTAGTGAGGGATTATTGTAAATGACAAACAAAGTCAGATTTCAGTGTCCCCTTCTGCTCCCACCTTGTCAAATTGTAAAATGAAGTCCGTCCCTGGATTTTCTTAATGCAGGCATTAAGTCAAACCCACATTTTATTTCTTTATTTTATTTTGTAACCTGAACTGCTTCTCTTCTTTTTGTTTAAGTTATTTATACTTCAGAACATCTCTGTGATATTTAGAGGCTCCTGCTCGCTCTGAGTTTCTCCTCCATATGTGTTTCCTTCTGTTTGTAGGGTTGAGCTCTGAAACATGAGATATTCAATTTAAAACATTAGATGTTTTTCATAATAAACATACATTGATTCTTGTATTTGTTGCTGTTATTTTCAGTGTTACTCTGCTCTCCTTCAACATGTTACAACGTCCTGCTATAAACCACAGCAGTGCTTAAAGCAAGTTTAAAACTTAATTAAAAAAAAACATCTCAATGGACACTTTAAAGATGAAACAAAAGAGCTTATTTGTAGAGCGATTTATCAAAATAATGATCTACACTAAAACCACTGATATTATCAGGTTTATCATCACTCCGCCAGATGAGGAGATCTTTGTGGAGGTTTTTAAAAGTAATGTTTGAATATTTTAAGGTACACACTTGTAATCCCAAGAATCTGAGACACATAATCTGAAACAATAAATGAAAACCATCCACATGATATGTGGAGATGTGTGAGTTTGGCTGAACTGATCTGTCCAACAGATTATTCTTCATAATAAATTCTTTGAGGCTCCTGAATGATGTGAAACAAAAGAACACGAGTCTTCGCATCAGGACCATCTTCTCACTCCTGGAGGACAGAGAGTATGAAGAGGAGAGAACGGTTCCTCCTCCAGGCCTGACCTCTCTTCACTCTGAGGGACGACCACCACCAGCTGCAAGGCATCGGTGGAAAACACTGAAAAGAGGTGAACGAGGAGGTGAAAGGAGAGGAGGTGAAAGAGAAGATAAAGAGGCCTGGAGCCTCCATAATAATGGAAGTCCACTCAAAGGCCAAGTATGAGAAGACATCTTGTTTGGATGCTGAAGGAAGCTGGTGTCATGGAGCCTCCTCACTCCTCCTGATCTGATCCACCTTCACGAGACCGAAACGGGGTGTTTCAGAAAAGCTTGTGTTGAGGAGCTCTGGAGGACTTTAAACTCGAAACCTCTAAACTTCTCACGTGGTTTCATTTCAGTAAATGTTTCAAAGACTCAACACCTCAGCAGAAATGAAAGATGAGAGTCCAGACAGTGAAAACAGATTTGTGGATCAGTACAGTTTTTTTCTCCCAGTAATCATGTGACTGAATGACCTCTGCGTCAGCTGACCATGACGTCATCACGTAGGCCGAGACCGCGTGCCTGAACGCAGGAAGTAGAATTATCAGCTGATCCCGCGGGCTGTTGTTGATGCCTGAAGTTGCCGTTGTTCGGACACCGTGCTGCTCTTCTCCGCTGCCGATACCGAGCAAACGGACACGGTGAGCGTTCACCGGCACGAGCTCTTCAGCACCGAGCGACGCGTCTCATCGCGAGGACTCCGGGCCGACGGCCGGCGGGTCTCTTTGTTCGTGTCGCGTCAGTCGGAACCGCGAAATCAAGTCTTCAGCTCAGAGTTGGGTTTCTGCAGAGACGTCGTTTTATATTGACACGTGATTGGCAGGTCGCTCACAGGGCAGCTAGCTCGTGCGCTAACGTTAGCACACCGACCCGCGGAGGAACGTCGTTTTCAGGGTTATTAACGAGCCGTTGATCTGCGAGGCTCCGGACGGACCGATCGATCCGTCATTGGGCCGATCGATCCGTCATTGGGCCGATCGATCCGTCATTGGATCGATCGATCCGTCATTGGGCCGATCGATCCGTCATTGGGCCGATCGATCCGTCATTGGATCGACGTTATTCAGGAGAGTTTTGTCGGTATTGATTTTTAAAGCAGTGGGTTGACTGACAGGTTGCGTCATTTGTTTGCAGGTTGTCAGCTTCTAGTCAGCTTTTAATTTAAACTATCAGGTCGGTGTGCTCGTTGGTATTTTTATTATTGCATTAATTTTTATAATTTTGATGTGCAGGACGTTTGACATGAGATAAAAAGGAGACTTTATTTTTTTACTGTGAGCTACAGAGAAGCTGGTCGATGCTCCAACTCATGACTTTGATAGCTTCAGAGAACCGGACAGTATGAATTAGAGCAGCTTAGTGCAGACAGACAGGCAGGCAGGCAGACAGACAGGCAGACAGACAGGCAGGCAGACAGACAGACAGGCAGGCAGACAGACAGGCAGACAGACAGGCAGACAGGCAGGCAGGCAGACAGACAGGCAGACAGGCAGGCAGACAGACAGGCAGGCAGACAGGCAGGCAGGCAGGCAGGCAGGCAGACAGACAGACAGACAGACAGAGGCTCGTCAGGGTCCCATCAGGTCTAAAGCTGAGGTCAGCTGCCCCCCCACTACTTGCCAATGCTGGATCTGGAGGTGGTGCCTGAGAGATCACTGGGAAATGAGCAATGGGAATTCGCCTTAGGTGAGTCTCAAGCAGCCGGTACGGAGACAGAGTCCCACTGTAGGAGTGGAAAGACAGCTGTTCCTGTGTGTTTCCAGGAATGCCGTTTTCCCAGGCCATCTCTATCCTTCAGAAACACTGCCGCATCATCAAAAATGTCCAGGTGCTATACAGTGAACAGGTACGATTTCTATTATAGACTTTCTCACGCTCACAAACACAAAAATGTTAATCAGCTTGCAGCAGAATCTCCTGTTGGGCTGCAGAACAACAGAACCAGCAGCAGGTCCACTTCTACCGGCTCACACACCGTCACGGTGTCCACATCACACCTGCTGTGTGACAGTATTATGTTGACGTGTGTGTTGGCTGATAAGAAGCAAAAAAAAAGCCAAATATATGCTCCAGAACATTTAGAAACAGGGTTGTAAAGACATGGTTTGTCCACCAGGGAGCACTGACAAGTTTATTTTTCAAACAATAAAATGTCCATCTGAGTACATATCCATGTATTATTATCTGATTTAAAGAAAACGTTTACCTTTACTAACCAGGTTGAATAATACTGAAACCATCCATTAAACTGTGTTTGTGAATGCGTCCATCCAGACGCCCCTCAGCCACGACCTCATCCTGAGCCTCACCCAGGATGGCATCAAGCTGCTGTTCGACGCCACCAATCAGAGACTCAAGGTGAAGATGGCTGGTTGTGGATCAGTACACCTGCTCAGTGTCTGCAGCTCTGCATCTGTTCTAACCTGTGTGTGTGTGTGTGTGTGTGTGTGTGTGTGTGTGTGTGTGTGTGTGTGTGTGTGTGTGTGTGTGTGTGTGTGTGTGTGTGTGTGAGACAGGTGATTGAAGTCTATGACCTGAGTAAAGTCAAGTTGAAATACTGGTGAGTAGAAATATTAAAACCTATTTAATAACATCTTAAGATGAGAGTCACATCAGACTTTTATTGTTCTAAAGTTTATTATATTTAACTGCCTTTGTGCAGCTTGTAGAGTCTGTTTTATGTTGCCATGGAGACCACTCAACCAAGTCATCGCTCCTCACGGATTGGCTCACAGCTACTGACTAATATTTATTGTATGATGTGTTTATGGTCATGTTTCTGTGAGTGGATCCATTTCAATAACTCCTAATGCAGCAAAGTGTGTGTGTGTGTGTGTGTGTGTGTGTGTGTGTGTGTGTGTGTGTGTGTGTGTGTGTGTGTGTGTGTGTGTGTGTGTGTGTCTGTCTGTCTGTCTGTCTGTGTTTGTCTCTGTGTGTGTCCCTGTGTGTGTGTGTGTGTGTGTGTGTGTGTGTGTGAGTGAGTGTGTGTGTCTGTGTGTGTGTGTGTGTGTGTGTGTGTGTCTCTCTGCGTGTGTGTGTGTCTGTGTGTGTGTGTGTGTGTGTGTGTGTGTGTGTGTGTGTGTGTGTGTGTGTGTGTGTGTGTGTCTCTGCATGTGTGTGTGTGTCTCTCTCTGTGTGTGTGTGTGTGTGTCTCTGTGTGTGTGTGTGTCTCTGTGTGTGTCTGTGTGTGTGTGTGTGTCTCTGTGTGTGTGTGTGTGTGTGTGTGTGTGTGTGTGTGTGTGTGTGTGTGTGTGTGTGTGTGTGTGTGTGTGTGTCTCTGTGTGTGTGTGTGTATCAGTGGAGTCCACTTCAACTCTCAGATCATTTCTCCGACCATCGAGCAGATCGATCAGTCGTTTGGAGCGACCCATCCTGGAGGTACTTCAGAACAAACTCAGGATATTTGAACTCATAAATCTAAAAGTAAACTACATTTTTAATGAAATATCCCTCTCCCCCCTTTCCCTCCCCCCTCCAGTGTACAATGCTGCAGAGCAGTTGTTCCATCTGAACTTCCGAGGTCTGTCCTTCTCCTTCCAACTGGACTCGTGGAACGAAGCTCCAAAATACGAGGTGAGTCTCTTCCCTTCGTCCTGTCAGTCAGAAACTTCTTTCTCTTCTTGTTCCTTCAGCTCGGAGTTCAACTCTCCACAGATGTTTTCACCATCATCACCACAAATTGCATTATTATAAAAAGTATTGTGTAGGAGTCTTCCAACAGACCGTCTGAGGTGGAGCTCCATGTTTGTCTGACGAACAGATGAATGAGTGTTTTCAGAGGAACTGAAGCACTCCGTCACCTTTTTCATCTTTTATCCACTTGGTCAACAACAGAAGGAAAACATCCTTCAAATTACGATTGATAGGATTTGGTGTGTTTTTTGTTCATCTTGAAATGAACCAGATGATTTTATTGACGTATCAATTGGAGGTGTTTTCATTGAATGTGTTGCACTTTTTCACCAAAGTCTTCCATTTAACTCGGTTCCTTCAAAAAAATCTGTGCTTTTTAATTCTCTGGAGATTTTTCCTCCCTTAAAAACAGTCGCTGCGTTCGTCTGTGTTTGATCATGTTTCATCTAAACTCCGTAACATATGTTGACGTGTGCGTGCGAGCTGCTAGTAAACTCAGTCCTGTGCTGCTTCCTGCTGCTTTCCCTCGGCAGCCTAACTTTGCGCTGGGTTTGGCCTCCCTGCAGATTCCTCACGGGGCCACGGTCAAGAGGATGCACATCTACACGGGCAACAACCTGCAGGAAACCAGGTGCGTCTCCGCGTGGCTTCAGATTTAAACCTGTGACGCACGAATGAACAAAGACTCCAAGAACGAGATCATCTGAGGATGATGAGGTGACGAAGAAGCTGTTTCTTTGTGTCCACAGAGCTCCCGTCATGCCGTTGGCTTGTTTCCTTGGCAACATCTTTGCAGAGTGTGTGGATGTCCTGAGGGATCGGGCGGGGCCTCTAGGGCTTAAGCTCCGCCTTCTCACTGCAGGTAACACGGGTCTCTGTTTATTGGGGGATTTACAATCACATGTTAATGTTTCCTCACATACAACGTCTACATGTTTGAGTTTTCCTGCTGGAAAAATATTTTTATTTGGTGTTAAACACCATTTTTGATAATAAACTTTATTTGAGTGTCACCTTTCATATAAGAAAGTGTTTTACAGCAAGAAAATGACATGCTGTGATTCACATAAAAATGGAAATAAAGGAACATAAAATGTCATTTAAAAACATAAAAAATAAATAAAATGCATAAAAAGGATCAAATTAATTTCAAGACAAGCCTAAATGGGTCTGTTTCTACTTTTTAAATTCTACTTTATGACCTCAATAAGGACAAACACAGACTCAACAGCAGGTCCCTGAATGCACCACGTGTCTACATCCAAATTAAAACCAACAACTGTCAACAAACTGACATTTGGAGCTTCTTACTTCTGTTGAACCTGTCAGCTGCAGCGCCATGTGGACACGCAGTGATTCCTCTTCCTGGTGTGTTGCCGTGTGCGTGTGCAGGTTGTGGTCTCGGTGTGATGGCGGATGCTAAAGTCAGGTCCCTGGAGAGGAACATCTACTTCGGAGACTCGTGTCAGGATGTCCTAGGAGCCCTGGGATCTCCACATAAAGTCTTCTACAAGTCTGAGGACAAGGTAGGAGTCATTACGTGTGTGTGTGTGTGTGTGTGTGTGTGTGTGTGTGTGTTTGTACAGTGGTGTGAAAAAGTGTTTGCCTCCTTCCTGATTTCTTATTTTTTTGCATGTTTGTCACTTAAATGTTTCAGATCATCAAACAAATTTAAATATTAGTCAAAGATAACACAAGTACAGTGACCCCTCGCTATAACGCGGTTCACCTTTCACGGTCTCGCTGCTTCACGGATTTGCATCGTGCATTGAAATCACATTACGACTATATGTAACGTAGATATATTTAATGTCCAGTTCTATCAATTTCAATTGTAAAATAAAGGTTACTACTTCACGGATTTCGCCTATCACGGTTTCTATTTGGAACGTAACCCCCGCGAAAAACGAGGGTTCACTGTAAACACAAAATGCAGTTTTTAAATGAAGGTTTTTATTATTAAGGGAGAAAAACAATTCAAACCCACATGGCCCTGTGTGAAAAAGGGTTTGCCCCCTCCTGTTAAAACATAAGTTTTAATAGGGAGGCTGTAGCTCAGACACACACACTAATGTGGGTTGCACACTAATCGGAAGGTTGGTGGTTCGATCCCCAGCTCCTCCTGTCCACATGCCTAAGTGTCCTTGAGCAAGACACTGAACCCTAAAATTGCTCCCGATGGTGAACCATTGGTATGTTGTAAGTCGCTTTGGATAAAAGCGTCAGCTAAATGAAATGTAAAAAAGTAATAACATAACTTAACTGTGGTTTATCACACCTGAGTTCAATTTCTCGAGCCACACCCAGGTCTGATTACTGACACACCTGTTCTCAATCAAGAAATCACTTCAATAGGACCTGCCTGACAAAGTGAAGTAGACCAAAAGATCCTCAAAAGATAGACATCATGCTGAGATCCAAAGAAATTCAGGAACAAATGAGAAAGAAAGTAATTGAGATCTATCAGTCTGGAAAAGGTTCTCAAGCCATTTCTAAAGCTTTGGGACTCCAGAGAACCACAGTGAGAACCATTATCCACAAATGGAGAAAACATGGAACAATGGTGAACCTTCCCAGGAGCGGCCGGCCGACCAAAATTACCCCGAGAGCGCAGCGACGACTCATCCGAGGTCACAAAAGACCCCACGACAACATCCAAAGAACTGCAGGCCTCACTTGCCTCAGTTCAGGTCAGTGTTCATGACTCCACCAGAAGAAAGAGACTCGGCAGAAATGGCTGCATGGCAGAGTTCCAAGACCAAAACCACCGCTGAGCAAAAAGAACATTAAGGCTCGTCTCATTTTTGCCAGAAAACATCTTGATAATCCTCAAGACTTTTGGGAAAATACTCTGTGGACTGACGAGACAAAAGTTGAACTTTTTGGAAGGTGTGTGTCCCGTTACATCTGGTGTAAAAGTAACACCGCGTTTCAGAAGAAGAACCTCATGCCAACAGTAAAATATGGTGGTGGTGGTGTGATGGTCTGGGGCTGTTTTACTGCTTCAGGACCTGGAAGACTTGCTGTGATAAATGGAACCATGAATTCTACCGTCTACCAAAACATCCTGAAGGAGAACGTCCGGCCGTCTGTTCGTGACCTCAAGCTGAAGCCAACTTGGGTTCTGCAGCAGGACGATGATCCAAAACACACCAGCAAGTCCACCTCTGAATGGATGAAGAAAAACAAAATGAAGACTTTGGAGTGGCCTCGTCAAAGTCCTGACCTGAATCCTATTGAGATGCTGTGGCATGACCTTAAAAAGGAGGTTGGTGCTGGAAAACCCTCCAATGTGGCTGAATTACAACAACTCTGTAAAGATGAGTGGGCCAACATTCCTCCACAGCTGGAAAAGACTCATTGGAAGTTATCGCAAACGCTTGATTGCAGTTGTTGCTGCTGAGGGTGGTCCAACCAGTTATTAGGTTTAGGAGGCAAACACTTTTTCACACAGGGCCATGTGGGTTTGGATTGTTTTTCTCCCTTAATAATAAAAACCTTCATTTAAAAACTGCATTTTGTGTTTACTTGTGTTATCTTTGACTAATACTGAAATTTGTTTGATGATCTGAAACATTTAAGTGTGACAAACATGCAAAAAAAATAAGAAATCAGGAAGGAGGCAAATACTTTTTCACATCTGTGTGTGTGTGTGTGTGTGTGTGTGTGTGTGTGTGTGTGTGTGTGTGTGTGTGTGTGTGTAACTAGTGGACTAAAACCCTGTGTTGTTGTTGTTTCTAGATGAAGATTCACTCTCCGTCACCTCACAAGCAGGTTCCTTCTAAATGTAACGACTACTTCTTCAACTACTTCACCCTCGGCGTGGTACGTAGCTCAGCGGCCATCTGTGTGATCAGTCTATGAGTGAAGTGTGTTCAGGGACATCTGGCAGTGTGTTACACGTTTAGAGTTTAAGTGATGAAGTCTGGCACCCGATGTTCATGATGCCGTACTGTTTGGTGACAAATCAAAGCCAACATGGCTGTGGTGAAGAACAGAGAGTGTCCCTGAAAGCAGCACAGAGCTGCACACGGAGCAGGAGGATTCATAAATTCAGAGTGTTCCTGAACACATCACGGTGCTGCACACAGAGGACCAACAACCTCCATGAGGAAGTATTCAGAGTCGTCTCTTCATCATCATCATCTCTGAGTTCCTCATGTTAATGTGACCGCTGGTACGAGAACATTAGTGATGTCACCATGGAAACCTGAAACTGGAGCAGAGAAACAGCAGAGTTTGAACTGAAACGGAAAGTCTTGGACATGCTGTCTTACAGCCGAGTGTTCCTGAGCCCACGCAGTGATTTCCATCAAGGCTGTTTTCTATCAGTTCCACCTGAGAGCCAGAAGAACACAGATATCCAATATTGGTTTTCAGCCCCTTGACACGATTTTGGGTGGAAAATTCGCAGAAAAGAAAACTTTCAATTGCTGCCAGCGGGCGTGTTGTCATGTTGGAGAAGCCTGTTGCCATGGTGACACAGTTCAGGTGGTTCACAGTGAATGTCTTCTTCAGAAGGTCCCAGTGGAACTCGGTGTTGACTGTCTGACTCTGGGGGACAAATTCACAGAGACACAAAGAAAACCCACCTGGTGTCTCCTGACCTGACAACCCTCCTTCAGTCTGTTTTCAGACATCACATGAAGAAACTTCCTCTCAGTTGGAGCTCAAAAATGTGTCGTCTGTCTGTCAGACCTCAGACCTTTTGGGAGAGTCTGAGCTCACCTGCATTTCCATCATATGAACACCTTGATGTACCTGCATGTGGTCCTTTTAGCATCTCTGTCCATGTGCTCAAATACTCTTCACATAATAATCATCATGTTTTCCAGGATATCCTGTTTGACTCGACAACTCACCTGGTGAAGAAGTTTGTCCTCCACACCAACTTCCCCGGACATTACAACTTCAACATGTACGTATCTCCTCATCTGTCTCATGCTTTTATGTTTTTATCGCTCGCAGCGTCTCTGACTCGCTTCGCTCTGTGTTTCAGATATCATCGATGTGACTTCAAGATCCCTCTGCTCATCAAAAAAGGTGAGACAGTTCCATCCCATGATGAATGATGCATGTCTCATTAATATTAACCTGATGTTTCTGGTTGTGACTCTTCAGAAGGATCTGACTCTCAGACCGAAGACGGCATCTTAACCACCTACAGCAAGGTCAGTGGTACTTAAAGGTTAGTGGTACTCAGAGGTCAGTAAAGGTCAGTGGTACTCAGAGGTCAGTAAAGGTCAGTGGTACTCAGAGGTCAGTAAAGGTCAGTGGTACTCAGAGGTCAGTAAAGGTCAGTGGTACTCAGAGGTCAGTGGTACTCAGAGGTCAGTAGAGGTCAGTAAAGGTCAGTGGTACTCAGGTCAGTGGTACTTAGGTACTCGGAGGTACTCAGAGGTCAATAGAGGTCAGTGGTACTCAGCGGTCAGTAAAGGTCAGTGGTACTCAGAGGTCAGTAAAGGTCAGTGGTAATCAGATCAGAGGTACTCAGTGGTACTCAGAGGTCAGGGGTTCCTGTTGGACCAGTCCACCACCAATGGTTCTGGTATTCTTCCTGGAACCGAGGTTCCTCCAGCAGATACGAGACCTGATAAAACTCGAACTCGAAACCTCCCGTCAAACTCCGATTTTATTCAGACTTCCTCAGATGTTTGGATCCCTGTCGCATTTAAATAACGAAGAAAGAACTGTCTGATTTATCATTTTAATAGTTGTTATTGTTGTTAACTCTGATTCTCTCAGTGGGATCAGATCCAGGAGCTGCTGGGTCACCCGATGGAGAAACCTGTCGTACTCCACAGGTAGAAAACACACCAAGATCCTGAACACGGAAGGATGACATCACTGTTTTAATGTAAAACATCCACCATATAGTTCAGTGTGTGTGTGTGTGTGTGTGTGTGTGTGTGTGTGTGTGTGTGTGTGTGTGTGTGTGTGTGTGTGTGTGTGTGTGTGTGTGTGTGTGTGTGTGTGTGTGTGTGTGTGTTGACAGGTCGTCATCAGCCAACAACACCAACCCCTTCGGCTCCACCTTTTGCTTCGGTCTGCAGAGGATGATCTTTGAGGTCAGAGGTCTTTGTGTGTCTGCAGCTTTATTTATACATCAGTTACACAATAATAAACAAAACAACAAATAGATAATAAAACCATGTAGATTAAAGAAATGCAGGACTAAAAATTATAACAATGATTAAAACTTAAACACCAAGATGATGAACTTGACTTCAAAATAACAGCCAGATTGAAGAGACAGGTCTTTAGTTTCCTTTTTAAACTCTCTTATTTTGAAAGGGTCTCATCTCTTCTTCCTCCTCAGGTGATGCAGAACAACCACATAGCATCAGTGACCCTGTACGGAGCTCCACGGACCAGCAGTCAAGCCCGGTCCGGGTCCAGCAGCAGTTCCCACTGAACAAGAGCCAAAAACTACGTCCCAGTCCGACCCGTCCTGAACCTGAATCCTCCGACGGACTGAACCTCTGATCCAGAACCAGAACTAAGCAGACCGAACCGAACAAAGTTCCTCTAAACCGCGCAATCGGACATTAATCGGCTTCTCCTGCTGGGTACGTCTCCTTCAATCAGGCGGACCGAACCGGCACCGCCGACCCGATTCATCCCCGGACACCCAGAATCCAGAGACACACACACTCGTCTTCTGGTGGAGAAGAGTTGGTCCAGACTGGAGGACGGCCCGGTTCCACCAGAGAGACGGGTCAGCAGACCGGACCTCAGAATAACTTCAACAACGACAAACATTCAGATCCATCTGCTGCACACCAACTGACCCACTGCCAGCCCAAACAGTACCGCCTGTCCTCCAAAGCCAGAACCAGAACCAGACCCGACCCATCCCACACCACAAGAACCAGACCAGTCCAACAGAACCAAGAGCCATCGGAGCCCAAAGAGCTGCAGAGGACTCGAACCGGAAAACGAAAAGGAAACATGAACATGAGAATCAGCAGCACTCAGGGAGTCCAGAACCTTCGATGATCGGGCCGGTCCCTCCACACCAGAACCTCCTCATCCTCCTACTCTTCATCCTCATCCTCAGCTTTGTGTAGTGGTGTAAACACACACACACACACACACACACACACACACACACACACACACACACACACACACACACACACCCTGCTCTGTGTTTTGAACATGTCAACATGAGAATCTGAGAGGAAACTTTATTAGAAGCACAAACTGGCGGTTTGTTTGTTCGTTGATCCCTTCCTGCATATTGTGAGAGACACACACACACACACACACACACACACACACACACACACACACACACACACACACACACACACACACACTCTCAGACACACTCACACACACACACCTTCCTCATCTCTGCGATCGTGGTCATTGTGATCCTTTTTAAACCCATTTGCACTGAAACACGTGTGCGTGTGCGCGTGTGCTGCTCTTCCTCCTCCCTCGGTGCCCTCTTCATCTCTTCGTATAATTGGCCGGTTGTGACTCCGCCCCCTGCATGTGTTCTAGTTGCCAAACACTACAGCCAAAGACGTTTCATCTGATCTGTGTGTGAAGTGGTGTTGCTGCATCTCGTCATCGCCATGGCAACACCTCTAAACTCAGCTCCTTGTTGACGGCATCCTCAGTGAGCTGTGATTTACAGAGTTGGTGTCTCTGGATTTAAACCGTTATTTATTTAACGAACTTTCCATCATCAACATGTTTCCTCCTCATGTTCACGTTTCTGTTTATTTACAATTAATAAACTGTATTAATTTGGATACACTCTCATGGATACGCTGCACATGTTTCTATTCTCTCATTGTTGCAGAGTTGTCTGTATGATGTATATATATCATATATATACATTGATATATATCTATAGATAGATAGATATCTATTGATATATATATAGTGTGAAAGACCTGCTGCATCATTGGACAGGATGTAATGTGTGTGCGCGTTCGTGTGTACTCGTGCGTGTGTGTACATGTGTGTGTGTACATGTACATACCAACTTTGTGTATGAAGATTTATTCAGCATGTCCACTGGAAAAAAGGCAATAACTAAACCATGTAGTGCAGTGATGATGATGATGATGATGATAGTGGTTGTTGAGATCTCAAACAACCAGCGATGCAACATTCAGACTTTTATAAATCTGACTCTGTTCATTGACATCGAAGTAGATTTTTTGTGTTTGCAACCAACATCTGAAAAAATAACAATAAAAATGTGGATGTGAAAATGACGGAGAGGTTTTTATTTCTTATTTTCAACAACCAGAAACTGAACTTTTGACTTTGTGAACAAAAACTCAGTTTGAATCGTGTGGAAATGTTAAAGCATTAAATTTTAGCTTATGTGAAAGTCGTGCAGGAGACAGAAAATAAAAAGACAGAAAGCAGTTTATAATAAACCTGTTGATTTGTAAAGTTTTTATTTTGACCTGCTGGTTTGATAAAACTTCACTGCAGCATTTTTCCTGGAGGCGTCTTTTCTTTATAGAACCTCCGTGAGAACCATCAGGCCGAATGAAGTGGGAACTCTATCCGGAACCGGTCCGGAACGCCACTGTTTAACAGAAAGAATGAATCACAGTTGTAATCTAACGAACACGGGATCTGTTCATCCATGTTTCAATATGAATCTAAATTCAAGCATTTCAAACGATTTAAAAACACGTGAAAGAGATTTCACAACAAAAACAGAATTATACGAAATGAACCAAAGAAATAATAAAGTTTGAACAAAAGAAAACTCCATATTTAACACAGATTTCACTGTGTGTGTGTGTGTGTGTGTGTGTGTGTGTGCGTGTGTGTGTGTTAAAACAAATAACAAAGAAGATGAACGTCTGCAGAGATTCACATCAGGACTCTGAACGGCATCTCTGATGTCTCTGATGTCTCTCTGATGTCTCTCTGATGTCTCTGATGTGTCCCCTCTCCATTTCAGTTGTCTGATGAGCAGAAATCTGAATGTGATTCTCCAGCAGACAGATTGTGGATCTGACGGGAGAGGCGGCTTCTCTTTAGTCCTCGTCCCTATAGAATCTGGACCACATCTGGACCACATCTGCACCACATCTGGACTCAGTTCATTTCCCTCTGACGACTGTCTGTCCTCTGGATGCTGCTGAGAACCTCTTTGTGCTCTTTGAGCCGCTACTGTGTGACGAACACCTTCCTGTCGCCGTAGTCCGCCTCCTCGTCGCCCTCCCCCTGCTCCTTCCCCTGCCCCTCCCCTTGCTCCTTCCCCTGCCCCTCCCCCTGCCCCTCGCCCTGCCCCCTCCATCTGAAGGGCCCGGAGGTCGGGCGGGTCCGGTTGTGGCAGCTGATGTCGGGGTCGTGCAGCAACCTCCACATGAGCCAGATCTGCGGGACGTTGAGGCTGTGGACCACCATGAGCTCCCGGTAGAAGCACGGGTCAAAGGTCTGGAGGTTCGGCGCCGCCGACGGACGCGGGATCCCGAAGGTCCGGAAGCCCCGATGGCGCGACGGTTTGACAGCGATGATCTGGAGGCACATGCCCAGGAAGACGTCGTCGATCGGGAACAACTCCACCTACAAGAGTTTAACAGTCAGAATGAAACAACCCAGAAAGCTGAAAGCTACTCGGACAGCGAAGCACCTGCTGACAGGCGGCGCTGAGCCTCCGGGCCGTGTGACCCGACATCACGAAGCCCCCTCCCCCGGCGTAGTCCGGGTACGAGCCGCCGCCATACACCGACTCCGGCACGAAGTACTTGGAGGAGCGGCGGCGGATGGGTTTAGCGTGGAGGATGATGTCCCCGACGAACAGGTCGGCGTCGGGCCGCTGACCCCGCAGCATCTCCACGATGTTCTCCACGTTCACGAACACGTCGGCGTCGCCTTTGAAGATGAACCTGGACGACAAGACACAAGTTAGACGGACGCATCGGATCAGAGACACGTGAGAGGAGGTCTGCTGTGAGGACAACTGACTGGACTCGAGGACAGCTGGTGTTGACCCACTCCAGGAAGTGAGTCTCCTTCAGAGTCAGGTTGAAGAAGGTGTCCTCGAAGTCCCACAGCAGGACGTCCCGGAAGGTTTGACTCTCGTAGGCCAGCAGGCGCTCCCACAGCGGCAGAGCGCTGCGGTTCCTGGGAACGCCGAGCAGGAAGACGGTCCGGATGGAGACGCCATCCTGGAAGAGTCCCTCCTTCCCCCACGTCCGACGCACCACCTGAAACGAGACGTTCACTGATCTGCACTTCTATCATATAAATCACAACAATGACATTTTTTAGTGAAACTTGTGAACCAGAAAACAAAAAGCTTAAAGACACCAAACAGTTGTTTCGAGCTGACGAGTCCTTTAATCTGCCGTTAATATGAAAATATAGAATAGAATAGAATAATCAGCTTCAGGAACCAGTTTACGTTGGACGTTTACCTGACGGAGGACATTTACCTGACGGAGGACGTTTACCTGACGAAGGACGTTTACCTGACGGAGGACGTTTACCTAACGAAGGACGTTTACCTGACGAAGGACATTTACCTGACGGAGGACGTTTACCTGACGGAGGACGTTTGCCTGAGGGAGGACGTTTACCTGATGGAGGACGTTTACCTGAAGAAGGACGTTTACCTGACGAAGAATGTTTACCTGACGGAGGACGTTTACCTAAAGGAGGACGTCTACCTGACGGAGGACGTTTACCTGAAGAAGGATGTTTACCTGATGGAGGACGTTTACCTAATGGAGGACGTTTACCTGACGAAGGACGTTTACCTGACGAAGGACGTTTACCTGACGGAGGACGTTTACCTGAAGGAGGACGTTTACCTAACGGAGGACGTTTACCTAACGGAGGACGTTTACCTGACGGAGGACGTTTACCTGAAGAAGGACATTTACCTGAATGACGTTTTCCTGAAGAAGGACGTTTACCTGAAGGACGTTTACCTGACGGAGGACATTTACCTGACGGAGGACGTTTACCTGAAGAAGGACGTTTACCTGAAGAAGGACATTTACCTGACGGAGGACGTTTACCTGACGAAGGACGTTTACCTGACGGAGCACGTTTACGTGACGGAGGACGTTTGCGTGAAGAAGGACGTTTACGTGACGGAGGACGTTTACCTGAAGAAGGACGTTTACCTGAAGAAGGACGTTTACCTGAAGAAGGACGTTTACCTGAATGACGTTTACCTGAAGAAGGACGTTTACCTGAAGGACGTTTACCTGACGGAGGACGTTTACCTGATGGAGGACGTTTACCTGAAGAAGGACGTTTACCTGAAGGACGTTTACCTGACGGAGGACGTTTACCTGAAGGAGGACGTTTACCTGAAGAAGTACGTTTACCTGACGAAGGACGTTTACCTGACAGAGGACGTTTACCTGACAGAGGACGTTTACGTGACGGAGGACGTTTACGTGAAGAAGGACGTTTACCTGAAGAAGGACATTTACCTGACGCTTATCGAAGTCTGCAGCCGTCGACTTCACTGCGATGAGCAAGTAGGGAGCACTTCCTCCTCCTCTTGTAACTCCTCCTCCTGTAACTCCTCCTCCTCCTGCAACTCCTCCTCC
>NW_027210813.1:347500-402500 GCF_029030835.1 Brachyistius frenatus | reverse complement strand
GAATATTTATAACTGCAGTCGGTAGAAATCAGCCCAGCTGTCAGTCAAACGTCTCACAGCTGAAAAATCAGTGAGTCCCAAACTGTGGCTCGTGTCCCGCTGCTGTAACATCGTTTTGAAACAGTGATGAAGTGGATGTTAAAAAGAACAGATGTTGGTGATGAACAGATGTTGGTGATGAACAGATGTTAGTGATGAACAGATGTTGGTGATGAACAGATGTTGATGAACAGATGTTGATGAACAGATGTTGGTGATGAACAGATGTTGATGAACAGATGTTGATAATGAACAGATGTTAGTGATGAACAGATGTTAGTGATGAACAGATGTTGATGAACAGATGTTAGTGATGAACTGATGTTAGTGATGAACAGATGTTGGTGATGAACAGATGTTAGTGATGAACAGATGTTGGTGATGAACAGATGTTGATAATGAACAGATGTTAGTGATGAACAGATGTTGGTGATGAACAGATGTTGGTGATGAACAGATGTTAGTGATGAACAGATGTTGATGAACAGATGTTGGTGATGAACAGATGTTAGTGATGAACAGATGTTAGTGATGAACAGATGTTGATGAACAGATGTTGGTGATGAACAGATGTTGATGAACAGATGTTGATAATGAACAGATGTTAGTGATGAACAGATGTTGGTGATGAACAGATGTTAGTGATGAACAGATGTTGGTGATGAACAGATGTTGATGAACAGATGTTGATGAACAGATGTTGGTGATGAACAGATGTTAGTGATGAACAGATGTTGATGAACAGATGTTAGTGATGAACTGATGTTAGTGATGAACAGATGTTGGTGATGAACAGATGTTAGTGATGAACAGATGTTGGTGATGAACAGATGTTGATAATGAACAGATGTTAGTGATGAACAGATGTTGGTGATGAACAGATGTTGGTGATGAACAGATGTTAGCGATGAACAGATGTTGATGAACAGATGTTAGTGATGAACAGATGTTAGTGATGAACAGATGTTAGTGATGAACAGATGTTGGTGATGAACAGATGTTGATGAACAGATGTTGATGAACAGATGTTGGTGATGAACAGATGTTGATGAACAGATGTTGATAATGAACAGATGTTAGTGATGAACAGATGTTAGTGATGAACAGATGTTGGTGATGAACAGATGTTGATAATGAACAGATGTTAGTGATGAACAGACGTTGGTGATGAACAGATGTTGGTGATGAACAGATGTTAGTGATGAACAGATGTTGGTGATGAACAGATGTTAGTGATGAACAGATGTTGATGAACAGATGTTGGTGATGAACAGATGTTAGTGATGAACAGATGTTAGTGATGAACAGATGTTGGTGATGAACAGATGTTAGTGATGAACAGATGTTAGTGATGAACAGATGTTGGTGATGAACAGATGTTAGTGATGAACAGATGTTGGTGATGAACAGATGTTGATAATGAACAGATGTTAGTGATGAACAGATGTTGGTGATGAACAGATGTTGGTGATGAACAGATGTTAGTGATGAACAGATGTTAGTGATGAACAGATGTTGATGAACAGATGTTAGTGATGAACAGATGTTGGTGATGAACAGATGTTAGTGATGAACAGATGTTGGTGATGAACAGATGTTGATGAACAGATGTTGGTGATGAACAGATGTTAGTGATGAACAGATGTTAGTGATGAACAGATGTTGATGAACAGATGTTAGTGATGAACAGATGTTGGTGATGAACAGATGTTAGTGATGAACAGATGTTGATGAACAGATGTTAGTGATGAACAGATGTTGATGAACAATGTTGATGAACAGATGTTGGTGATGATCAGATGTTAGTGATGAACAGATGTTGGTGATGAACAGATGTTAGTGATGAACAGATGTTAGTGATGAACAGATGTTGGTGATGAACAGATGTTAGTGATGAACAGATGTTGGTGATGAACAGATGCTGGTGATGAACAGATGTTGGTGATGAACAGATGTTGGTGATGAACAGATGTTTGTGATGAACAGATGTTGGTGATGAACAGATGTTAGTGATGAACAGATGTTGGTGATGAACAGATGCTGGTGATGAACAGATGCTGGTGACGAACAGATGTTGATGAACAGATGTTGATGAACAGATGTTGGTGATGAACAGATGTTGATGAACAGATGTTAGTGATGAACTGATGTTAGTGATGAACAGATGTTGGTGATGAACAGATGTTGATAATGAACAGATGTTAGTGATGAACAGATGTTGGTGATGAACAGATGTTGATGAACAGATGTTGATGAACAGATGTTGGTGATGAACAGATGTTAGTGATGAACACATGTTAGTGATGAACAGATGTTAGTGATGAACAGATGTTGGTGATGAACAGATGTTGATAATGAACAGATGTTAGTGATGAACAGATGTTGGTGATGAACAGATGTTGGTGATGAACAGATGCTGGTGATGAACAGATGTTGGTGATGAACAGATGTTGACATGAAGTCATACTCCTTCTGCTCGTGTGGCTCCCAGCAGGGTGCGACTGGCGCTGGTGGATCCGTGGACCTGCAGCTTCCACTCAGGTCGGTCCCAGCCAGAGGACAGTAGCACCTGCAGGCCGGGCCGGGGGGGGGCATTGTTATTATATGTATACATTGTTATGTTAATTATGTGCTGTGATTGGCTCCAGCTTCACCTGGCGGGCGAAGAGCAGCAGACAGAAGAGCAGCAGTAGCAGCAGCGAGCACATGACGTCGGCCTTCACATGGAGGAGCCTCCTCATCGTTGCCATCTTCCTCCGCAGGTCCAGATTGCCGATTTCAGAGCGTTGGCGGCGTTGCAGGTCGGCTGCAGCTCATCCTGATGCTCCACACTGCACAACATCCAGATGTTGTTTCACATCGAGCTGCTCACTCACCTGTGGAAAGCTCATCTCCTCCTTCCAGTTCTCCTCAGGCTCCGGTGTGGTGGAGCATCCTGGACCACAACAACAATAACGAACAACAACAACAACAACAACAACAAGGTCAGTAAAAACCTGCAACAATCTTCAGACGGTTTTCTTTCTGTCCTTGAAATCTAAAAGTCTGTCGAATGCAACAAGATCGTCCTTTGTGATGAATCAGAAGATTTTCCTCTTCAAACACAAACATGTGTCTAAACAACAATCAGTTTATTAATATTCACCCTCCATGGCTGAGTGCTTTCAGACAGTTTGGAGACGTCTCCTCCATCTCTTGAAAATCACTTTTTAAAGACAAATACCATGAATGGAAAGTGATCGAAGATGTTGTGGCTTTCTGACTCACGAAATCTGATTTTTTTTTGTGCATCCAAAATGTGCCGCTGCGGAGGGGGCGTGTCTGTCTTACGTAAGGGAACATGAGGGTACCGACTTCTTCACAGAACACTGTGTCCCATTTACATCATTACAGGAGTATAAAAACATGAAGTATCAGTTATAGTAGCAGGATATCTGACATCTAAAGAAAACTAAATCTAAACATCAACTGAACTTGGCGCGCAATTTACGCAAAAATGACCATTTTGAACGAAAACACGGCGCAACTTTCATCATCAACAACATTCAGACTGTTTTATCTGTTTTCAGTTTTCCCTGATTTATACAAGTCATTCAAACTAACCAGACAGAGGAGGTGAAACTGGAAACAGCTGTTTTCCTCTTCCTCCTCCTCTCCTCCCCCTCCTCCTGCGCCTGCTCCTCCACCTCCTGTTCCTCCTGCACACTAACACACTCAGCGCAACGACCTCCAAAGTGTCCAACCATCGGGTGAAGAGGAGGTGCTGAAGGAACAGAGAGGTGTCCTCAGTGTCTGAGAGGATCAACTGTCCGACCTGCAGCTCCGGGACTTACTGCTGCCGTCATGGTGCCTTCAGGTGCTGTAGGAAATATCACGTTCAACAGTTGGAGAGGACTTCGTTTGCACAATTTATTTGCGTTTTTTCTGATTAGAATTGAAACAACTGACTGAATTCGTGGAGCAAACAAACAGGAAATTATTCAAACGACAGAAAACTCCCGGATTTTATATCATCCGCGGATGTTTTAGAACATCAACACAAACTTAAAGATGAAATGTGTCACACAATCACCTGAAATAAGGAGGAAAAAAAAAAAAAAAAAAAAAAAAAAACAACAACAACAACGAAATTTACATTTAAAAGTAGAAAAACTAAACTAATCATGCACGTTATGATGTTGATTTACTTTTTTTTAAACGAATAATCAAATTATAATGCTGCTATGAATACAAGTTAGTAGTCAGGAAATTGAGATGACCAGCAGCACCTGAAGGCAGCACTGCCATCGTTTGTCCACGTGACGCCAACACAGCAGAGAGAAAACATGAGTCCTCACTTAGTTTCTGGAGCAGAGTTTAGAAATGATGATGGAACCATATGTATTATATTATCTATATTATTTATATATTATATATATACCTCCAGACCTGAGCTGTCAACTGACACGTGTTACAGAGATCAGAGCTGCAGAGAGAGGAGGGAGGTGAAAGAGGGAGAGCAGAGAATAAGAAGAGAAATCAGAGCTGGATGCATTATAAAGAAGAATAAAATATTAAAACTTCTTCAAAATAATAACATACATGTCTAAATATAATTGTAGGTTTGTTATCCTTCATTGTGAGGTTGTAGATGTATTATCCTTCACTGTGAGGTTGTAGGTTTATTATCCTTCACTGTGAGGTTTTAGGTTTATTATCCTCCACTGAGGTTGTAGGTTTTTAATCCTTCACTGAGGTTGGAGGTTTATTATCCTTCATTGAGATTGTAGGTTTATTATGATTCACTGAGGTTGTAGGTTTATTATCCTTCATTGAGGTTGTGGGCTTATTATCCGTCACTGAGGTTGTACATTTATTATCCTCCACTGAGGTTGTAGGTTTATTATTCTTCACTGAGGTTGTAGATTTATTATCCTCCACTGAGGTTGTAGGTTTATTATCCCCCACTGATGTTGTGGGATTATTATCCTTCACTGAGGTTGTAGGTTAATTATCCTTCCCTCAGGTTGTAGGTTCATTATCCTCCACCGAGGTTGTACGTTTATTATCCTATAGAGGTTGTAGGTTTATTATACTCCACAGAGGTTGTAGTTTTATTATCCTCCACTGACGTTGTAGGTTCATTATCCTTCCCTGAGGTTGTAGGTTTATTATCCTTCACTGAGGTTGTAGGTTCATTATCCTTCACTGAGGTTGTAGGTTTATTATCCTTCACTGAGGTTGTAGGTTTGTAGGTTTATTATCCTTCACTGAGGTTGTAGGTTTATTATCCGCCAATGAGGTTGTAGGTTGTAGGTTGATTATCCTCCATTGAGATTGTAGGTTTATAGTCCTCCACTGAGGTTGTAGGTTGATTATCCTCCATTGAGATTTTAGGTTTATTTTCCTTCACTGAGATTGTAGGTTTATTATCCTCCACTAAGGTCATAGGTTTATTATCCTTCACTGTGAGGTTGTTGGTTTATTATCCTCCACTGAGGTTGTAGGTTCATTATCCTTCCCTGAGGTTGTAGGTTTATTATCCTTTACTGAGGTTGTAGGTTCATTATCCTTCACTGAGGTTGTAGGTTTATTATCATCCACTGAGGTTGTAGGTTTATTATCCTCCACTGAGGTTGTAGGTTTATTATCCTTCACTGAGGTTGTAGGTTTATTATCCTCCACTGAGGTTGTAGGTTTATTATCCTCCACTGAGGTTGTAGGTTTATTATCCTTCACTGAGGTTGTAGGTTTATTATCCTTCACTGAGGTTGTAGGTTTATTATCCTATAGAGGTTGTAGGTTTATTATCCTCCACTGAGATTGTAGGTTTATTATCCTTCACTGAGGTTGTAGGTTTATTATCCTAGAAAGTTTGTAGGTTTATTATCCTCCACTGAGAATGTAGGTTTATTATCCTTCACTGAGGTTGTAGGTTTATTATCCTAGAAAGGTTGTAGGTTTATTATCCTCCACTGTGAGGTTGTAGGTTTATTATCCTCCACTTAGGTTGTAGGTTTATTATCCTCCACTTAGTTTGTAGTTTATTATCCTTCACTGAGGTTGTAGGTTTTTTTTTATCCTCCACTGACAGTTGTAAGTATTATCCTCCACTGAGGTTGTAGGTTTATTATTCTTCACTGAGGTTGTAGGTTTATTATCCTCCACTGAGGTTGAAGATGTATTGTCCTCCACTGAGGTTGTAGGTTTATTATCCTCCACTGAGGTTGTAGGTTTATTATCCTCCACTGAGGTTGTAGGTTTATTATCCTCCACTGAGGTTGTAGGTTTATTATCCTCCACTGACGTTGAAGATGTATTATCCTCCACTGAGGTTGTAGGTTTATTATCCTTCACTGAGGTTGTAGGTTTATTATCCTCCACTGAGGTTGTAGGTTTATTATCCTCCACTGAGGTTGTAGGTTTATTATCCTCCACTGAGGTTGTAGGTTTATTATCCTCCACTGAGGTTGTAGGTTTATTATCCTCCACTGAGGTTGTAGGTTTATTATCCTCCACTGAGGTTGTAGGTTTATTATCCTTCACTGAGGTTGTAGGTTTATTATCCTCCACTGAGGTTGTAGGTTTATTATCCTTCACTGAGGTCGTAGGTTTATTATCCTTCACTGAGGTCGTAGGTTTATTATCCTTCACTGAGGTTGTAGGTTCATTATCCTTCACTGAGGTTGTAGGTTTATTATCCTTCCCTGAGGTTGTAAGTTTATTATCCTTCCGAGGTTGTAGGTTTATTATCCTCCACTGAGGTTGTAGGTTTATTATCCTCCACTGAGGTTGTAGGTTTATTATCCTTCACTGAGGTTGTAGGTTTATTATCCTTCCGAGGTTGTAGGTTTATTATCCTCCACTGAGGTTGTAGGTTTATTATCCTCCACTGAGGTTGTAGGTCTTATAAGTCTATCATCTGTATACTCCGAATAAATGGTCGAGCAGCTCGTCATCCAGTAACGTTTAAAACTTAATTTAATAATTTCTGCCACAAACACAAAATCACACTTTCTGAGAACTATGAAAATTAACACATGAACAAACGTTCATTCATTTCAAACAGTTTTCTTTGGCTACAAACACGAACACAACTGAGAGCAGAGAGCCGAGTGAGCGGGCCGTACCAGAACCTCCCTCTGACATCACAGCTGGGTCCAACAAATAGATATCAGACTGATGTTAGTGCTGCTCTGCATCTCTGCTGCTTCCAGATAACAGCTGGTAGACTCCTCCACTTCCTGTTTTGGTCTCTACTGCCTGCTGACTCCTCCATCAGGAGACATGTTTCATCTGTCCTGCTCTCGATGGAGACGCTTCACCACTGCAGTCTGATTATTATTTCAAGAAGCTGCTTCTTCCAACCAGGCCGGGATCAAAACTGAAATTAAGGCCGCAACAATGTTCCTGAGTCCTGCTGAGTCTAAGTCCCGCTGCACCCCTCCCCCCACACCCCCAACACCCCTCCGCCTTCCCTCAGGAGGATGCCGTCCCGGCCCTCATGATCCTGAACAGGGCGTTGACATTGTTGCTCTTGATGGCGTCTCGGCAGGCGGAGATCACCTGGTTCTTGGGTTTACCCACTGAGGAGAAGGACAGGCAGAGACAGGAGAGGACAGGTGAGACAGGAGAGGACGGAGACGAGAGGACAGGTGAAACAGGAGAGGATGGAGACAGGAGAGAACAGGTGAGACCGACAGTAAAATGTTCATATTATCACGTGTTTCTTTGGGTGCTAAATGAGGACATGAATGTCTTCTGTCTCCAGATATTTGTCCCTGGATGCTGCTGATGCTCCCACATCCTGTTTAGATGTCATAACTGCAGAAGAGAACATTTTAAACTGGTAATGAGTGCTCTTCATCCCAAACTGTCCACTACAGATTATATGCTGACTCAAAGCCACAGGAGACATTTGGAGATCCTGGCAGGGTGTTTGTGGAGTGAAATTCATCCAGATAATTCAGACCCCTGCTTTGACTTGAGACAACACACACACACACACACACGCACACACACACACACACACACACACACACACACACACACACACACACGCACACACACACACACACACACACACACACACACACACACACACACACACACACCCTGCTTCTGCTGCTGGGAGACTCCGAGGCTCGTAGCCGTGGTTACGTGTCCTCCATGGAAACGTACCTCGGAGCCTCCCCGCCCTCTGGATGGCCTGGTTGACGGCCTTGAGGCGGGCCAGGAGGGCGTTGTGGTTGTTGGAGCGGATCTTGTACTCGTTGATGAGGTCTCTGTTCAGGTCGTACAGCTCTCTGTAGCGCTTCTTCATGGTCGTCCTGGGGAGGACAGAGTTACAGAGGCTTCTTACTGCGTCAGATACAAACACCGCTTTGGTTGAGAAATCTGTAGTTGAATCAAGTTCGTCTTCACAGCAGGAAGTAACACTGGAACTAGTGAGAACATGGATGCTGCGTTCACACGGACCTCGTGGTTCCAACACAGGAAGCTCTGTGCACCGTGAGCTCACCGTGTACAACACACAGACGCTAACATCTCGTCACTGCTGGTTGATGGTTGGTTTGAACGCAGCATCACGGAGTTCTTAAATATTAACTACAAGTGGGTTTCTCCTTCAAAGACAGATTCATGAAGCTGTCAACACTGATGGACTCACATGTCCCCCATGAGGCGAGCGTCCTCCGCCTGAACCAGCATGTTCCTGATGTAGTTGGAGTGGTCGGCCATCGCTGCCGTTAACTTCTGGTGGACGGAGTGGAACTCATCCACCTGGAAGACAAGAACAGAAAGACGTTTCAGACTCAGGACAGAAAGACGTTTGTGGTGGACATTAGAAACAGGTCACGGCTCTGAAGCAGCTGTTGTTTCCACAGCAGGTCATTAAAGGGCAGAAACGTGGCTCCATGTTCTACTTCCTGAAACACTGAATCATTAGGTGATCAAATTTCTATCTTCACAGCTGTTCACACGTGACATCAGACGGTGAATATAAGAAGACATCCTGAACTCTGAAACATCCTGTCTGAGGAACACTGACCTGTTTCCTCGTCACAAATCCCGTTTTTCCTTCACAGTGAACAGAAACTAAACTCCTCATCCTGACAGATAAAGAATACATATCCCATGATGCAGTAGTTAAAGATAAACGCTGTCTCAGCAGTAAAACTGAACCTCGGTGAGAGTCGTGCGCAGCTCCTCGAAGTACGCGGGGAAGTCGGCTTCTGCTGACAGGTCGTCTATCGCCAGGAAGGAGGCCAGTGATTGGACGAGGTCTCCTGCCAGGTCGATGTCGTCGCTTCTCAGGGAGATCTGATTGGCCGGATCAGGAACTCTTTATTTAATGGAGTCACTTTTGGATGCTTGAACTAATTCCATGAGAATAAATGTAAAAGTTGAATACTTGTGGAATGAAATGTGGATGTCAGCCAGAATGTAAACAGGCAGGCTGATGAAGTTTATTGTGTGTTCAGTATTGAAGAAGTCGGTCTGAGACTGTAATGTTGTGGGTGAGTACCTGTCCGCTGCTGCTCATGCTCAGAGACAACAGCCCGCCTCCCCTCAGGGAGTTAAAGGAGACGTCAGGACTGTTCAGTCCCTCTGGAAGCAGGAAGTTCTGGTTCAGCCACATGACCACCTGCTCAGAACCAGAGAGGAGATGTCAACAGACACATCAGCGTGTTCCTTCTCCCACAGAAACACTGAGACTGGACCAACCCTCTGAGGTCGGTCGTTGATGCTGAAGGTGACCCTGCCGGCGGGCGGGGGGGCCGAGGGGTCCGAGCAGAGGTCGTACATGGAGAAACGAGGAAGCTGCCGTGTGATCTCGAACACGTGGAACTGAGTGCTGTAGGGGACGATGAGAGGGAGGAGCAGAGGAGAGGAAACCACCAGGTGAGAAACCTTCCTGTGATCTGGACATGAGTTCATGTGACTCGTCCTACCTGGACCTGCCTCCCACCAGGGCCTGGATGTGCAGATCCACTGGCACGTCTTTCGGGGGGACGATGGGGACCCGGACACAGCCGGCCAGGTTCTGGGCGCTGGGGTGGACCACGTGGCTCTCTCCTTCAAAGATTCCCTCTGCGAAGATGAGCACTGCTCGGATGATGGTTTCTGGAGAGGACGAAGGAGGGAGGTGAACTAAGCTTCACACAAACTGTTGGACATGTTTTAAATGTATAATGATAATGGGAACCATTTGGTGTTGAGATGCTGAGCGCCACGTGAGCCTTCTGGGCCTCCGTAGCGGGCTTCACTGACAGCGCCGTCTGCAGCTGAGTGTTGGCCGGTATGACTCCCACACTGCTGTTGGTCTCTGACACACCCTGAAACAACAGCATTCACTTATAGTTTATTTCATCAAATATAATTCATTTTAAAGCAACTTTTCTCCTAAACTGTGAAGCATTCTGCAGAGTTGGACTTCCTGTTTGATGATGAGAGGTCAGATTTAGGAGCCTTGCTGACTATAAGTTATTTTTGTTGATGAAGAAGGCTCACTCGTCTTCAGCAAAGATTCTACTGAGAATCTCTCGTGGACAAAACGCAGGCATTTTGCAGAGTTAGAATTTTCATTAATTATGACAAACACAACATTCTGATTTCCTGCAAGGACTGAATATAGTTACATTTACTTTGATAGTATGAAAATGGATATATAATTAAATAGATAACAAACTATGTGTAACAGAAACGAGAAGTGTCTCCACATTAAACCAACCTTGGTGTTCTCCTCGTAGTTACGCAGCTCCAGCAGAAGATTCTGTCGGCGCTGGCTGAGCTCCCGAACCAGGTCCTGCTCGACACTGGAGTCCATCAGGTTCCCTTTCAGGTCCTTGGAGGCCGGCAGGTAACCACGAACTACCAGATACACAGAGACAACAGGTTATTGTCATTTTAATGGGCCACAGACTGAAGATAAAAGTGTTCGTAGCTTCAGGTCTGAACAATGGTGCCGATGCAGAAGTGTCTTCAGATTGTGTTTGATTGACAGGCCTGTGGTGCAGTCAGGTTACAGCTATCAGCTATACATCTTGCCTTCTCCCTCTATGGAGGTGCAGATGAGCTGTTTCTCTCCGTCCAGCCGGTAGTCTCCTTCCACCACTCCGGCCACAGACGAGGAGAAGTTGTCTTTGAAGATGACCTCACCGGTACGGTCGCTTCGAGCATCGATCTGAAACAAAAAGAGGAACGGGATCACTGACCCCCTCCCTGAAGGGATCAGGGTGGTTTCTCGCCGGTGTGAACCCACCTTTCCGTTGGACCAGCCCGTGATGAGCTCCACCACACCGTCAGCGTTCAGGTCGAAAGCGTGGATGCTCATCGCATGGTTCTTGGACTGAGTAAGGAGAGCGAGAACATGAGAGGCCACTAGAAGACAACTTTCACATCAACTCTTCCAGCCGGCGAGTTAATGAACGCTTGTGGTACCTTGATCCTCCAGTAGCGGGCGGTGCGGTCATAGAGTCCAACGGTGCCGTTAGCCAGGGCGTAGCCGAACCGGCTGCCGTGCATGTGGCACAGTGACGTCACTGTCTGAGGAGGACGGAGAAGGAAACATCCAGCAGAACAGACACGTCTCTACATGAGACTTTTGTCCACAGCAGGCTGTGGTAGAGAGCTGCCGCCACGTAAAAACATTTCCTGGGTAATTTTATTTTACTTGTAAACTTCCTATTTTGAATGTGGGATTTCAGACATTTACATTCCATTAAATATATATTTTTAATCCTTTACACGCTAAAGTTGTTTCCAAATGTTCAATGAACATATGACAGTGTTTTTTGGACCTGTCCACCTTGGATTTGACCTCCACAGCTGTTTTGGACCTCCAGAGGTTAAAGGCAGGGCTTGTCCGGGATTTGAACCCGGGACCTCTCGCACCCTAAGTGAGAATCATACCCCTAGACCAATGAGCTGCTGCAGGGAGCTGTCCACATCTGTCATTCTGTCCGTCTATGAACTAGAGGTGAACTGTTCATACTGGTGATGTGGCAACATGAAGCTCTGATCCAACAGCACCCTCTAGTGGTGTACATTATAAACTCACCATAAAACATTCAAACCTGGATGTTCCCATTCTTACAATATCTACTCTGCTGTATGTATTCATGTATTTAACCTGGATATTTATTACTCAACGACTTCTTCAACTTGATTTTTGAACTGTTGAGGCTTTTTCTTCAGAATTATTTCATTGATTTTCTGCTCTGTTTGACAATGACAGCAGACGGGATCACGTGCAGCAAAGTTTCAGGGACGTTGCCAAAAGGCGGCAGACTCTCCTAGACGCAGGTAAAAGTTGGGCTCGTCCGGGATTTGAACCCATGACCTCTGGAGAGAATCGTACCCATAGATAAGAAAGATGAGAGAATCTACAACGCGTCACTAGGATCAGTGCACTGATGGTAGTCGATGACACTATAGAGACTCTCCCATGTACACCGTATAAACCACATAGTCAGTAGTAATACATTTTAATCATCACCAACAAGTTTGGAAAAAGTGTCATATTTTGCATTAATTTACCTCATTTTCTGTCATTTCTGATACAAGCGCATCCTCTTTGAAAACCCTGATGTCAAAGTCTTCAGATCCTACCAGCAGCTGTGGAAACAATATTCACAGATATTTGGTGTATTTATATCAATCAAGCTTTCATTTAATTTATATGGATAGTTGTTTAAAGTAGAGAGAAAACCAGGAGGAAGACTCACCTCATTCTTTCCATCTCCAGTGAAGTCACAGAGCACCAGAGAGCGTACGTTGTCCCCGGTTACCTGAGACAAACACACTCCAGCATTACAGCCAAGAGCTTCCCAGCTTCCTCCATGAAACCTCTCGTATATAAACTGAAGTGTGGTCCGACTTAAAAGCGTCTTACGGTCCAAAAGTGGTCGTTGCCTTCATAGTCGAAGCCCTGCAAGGCGCAGTTCCCTCCGATGATGGCGAGAGAAGAAGGGATGTCCCCGAGGTTCCCCAGCACGATGGCATTGGCTCCATCCGTCACCTTCAGCAGAACACGGGTGCAAGAGGAGCTGAGCTCACACGGGAATTCAACTGTCGACTACTCCTGGTTGGCTCAAGGATCAGTGGATCAGGAGGTAACAGCCAGCACGATCACAGCAATGTGTTCATATCACATCAACACAACTACCTGAATCCTTTTTGGAGAATCGTTTTCTCTTTTATCTGCTCTTCTCAGCTCCACTCACCTCCCTGTAAAATATATCTGCGTTGTCGTGGACATCGTAGGCCAGCAGGTTGGTCTGCGATCCCACCAGCAGCGTGTCCCCGGCGCTGGTCGGGCCCAGCGGCCCGGCGGTTAAACAGGTGACCGCCTGGTTGATGTTGAGCAGCGAGATGTCCGAGTCCTGGGTGCTCTGGCTCAGCCGGTGGGCCGCGGGTCTCTGACCACGAGCATGAGGGTTGTGGATGAAAACCTTTAAAAGAGAAAGACGAGGGAGTTGGAAATGTCACAATACGATAGACAGAGAGGAGTTCAGAGGAATCATTGTTAAAAATCACCTTTCCAGCCTGTGTGGCTGCAGTGAGACACGGATGAACGCCATCGAACCTCCCAACGGTCACCATGCGGGGGTTGATCTTGTGGTTGAGCTTCAGGGTGAATATGGGGACCATCATGGAGCTAAAAGATCAGACTGTTCAGGGTGAATATGAAGACCATCATGGAGATCAGATCAAACTGTTCAGGGTGAATATGAAGACCATCATGGAGATAAAAGATTAGACTGTTCAGGGTGAATATGAAGACCATCATGGAGATAAAAGATCAAACTGTTCAGGGTGAATATGAAGACCATCATGGAGATAAAAGATCAGACTGTTCAGGGTGAATATGAAGACCATCATGGAGATAAAAGATCAAACTGTTCAGGGTGAATATGAAGACCATCATGGAGATAAAAGATCAAACTGTTCAGGGTGAATATGAGGACCATCATGGAGATCAGATCAAACTGTTCAGGGTGAATATGAAGACCATCATGGAGATCAGATCAAACTGTTCAGGGTGAATATGAGGACCATCATGGAGATCAGATCAAACTGTTCAGGGTGAATATGAGGACCATCATGGAGATCAGATCAAACTGTTCAGGGTGAATATGAAGACCATCATGGAGATCAGATCAAACTGTTCAGGGTGAATATGAGGACCATCATGGAGATCAGATCAAACTGTTCAGGGTGAATATGAGGACCATCATGGAGATCAGATCAAACTGTTCAGGGTGAATATGAGGACCATCATGGAGATCAGATCAAACTGTTCAGGGTGAATATGAAGACCATCATGGAGATCAGATCAAACTGTTCAGGGTGAATATGAAGACCATCATGGAGATAAAAGATCAAACTGTTCAGGGTGAATATGAAGACCATCATGGAGATCAGATCAAACTGTTCAGGGTGAATATGAAGACCATCATGGAGATCAGATCAAACTGTTCAGGGTGAATATGAGGACCATCATGGAGATCAGATCAAACTGTTCAGGGTGAATATGAGGACCATCATGGAGATCAGATCAAACTGTTCAGGGTGAATATGAGGACCATCATGGAGATCAGATCAAACTGTTCAGGGTGAATATGAAGACCATCATGGAGATCAGATCAAACTGTTCAGGGTGAATATGAAGACCATCATGGAGATCAGATCAAACTGTTCAGGGTGAATATGAAGACCATCATGGAGATCAGATCAAACTGTTCAGGGTGAATATGAGGACCATCATGGAGATCAGATCAAACTGATCAAACTGTTCAAACTGTTCAGGTGAATATGAAGACCATCATGGAGATCAGATCAAACTGTTCAGGGTGAATATGAAGACCATCATGGAGATCAGATCAAACTGTTCAGGGTGAATATGAGGACCATCATGGAGATCAAAGATCAAACTGTTCAGGGTGAATATGAAGACCATCATGGAGATAAAAGATCAGACTGTTTTACTGTTTCACTTCTGGTCAGAGACTCATTGAAACACGATGCGTGATTTTGCCACTGATGTAATTACAGGCTTTACGTCAGTGGGGAGGTCTGTTGCCTAGCAACAAGGGGTAGCACGCTAAAGCTGCTCGTCTTTGCTAATCTCCCTGTCGATTTCTGTACAATGTCCACAATACAACATAAAGACATCACACGGGACTCGTTCATTTATCGTAAACTCTGTTGTATTTAAAGACGACGTTGACCTTTCAGAGGGAATTCAATCGTCTGTATTTGACTCTTTGCCTTGCAAGCTTAGCATTGTTAGCTAACGTTAAGGTCGATGTCTTCAAACTTGCCAAAAACGACTGACAACACTACAACAAATACACGAGTGATGTGTGCAGCCGTACCCCGTTTAGAGCCGGACCCCGTTTAGAGCCGGACCCCGTTTAGAGCCCTCCTCAGCGGGAAATACGGGATTTGTGTTGAACTGAACCAGCCAGCTAATGAGCTAGCCGGACGACGCAACGACAGGATACGGTCCGATCACTGCCAACTTCCTGTTTTCAAAATAAAAGATTGTGGGCCGTTTACGCACTGAGAAGAAGTGAGAACATTTTGTCATGTAAAATAATAAATACTCGAGGACTCAGCTTCGCTGCAATTTAGAAGAGAATAATTGATCAGGTGGTAAAATATGATGTTTCCAAAGTTACAAAATATGATGAATGACAGCTGTGTTGTGGTGTTGAGCCTCCACGTGGGAATCTGCCAGAGATTTTCTAGAGGAAGGATCCTGTGAAAAAGGAAGGAACCTTTGTTGTTTTCTCAATGTGTTGGTCAGTCAGAAGGAGAACGGGCACAACATACTGTCAGTACTGTGACATGTTTATAGTGACATGTTTAAACTATGACGTGTTTATACTGTCGCGTGTTTATACTTTTATTTTAAGTTATTTTAAGTTTTTGTTCATAAAATTATAGACGACATGCTATAGTGTGACTTTTTTTATCATATTATAGACAACATGCTATAGTGTGACTTTTTTTTTATCATATTTTAGACGACATGCTATAGTGTGACTTTTTTATCATATTTTAGACGACATGCTATAGTGTGACTTTTTTTTTATCATATTATAGACGACATGCTATAGTGTGACTTTTTTTTTATCATATTTTAGACGACATGCTATAGTGTGACTTTTTTTTATCATATTTTAGACGACATGCTATAGTATGACTTTTTTATCATATTTTAGACGACATGCTATAGTGTGACTTTTTTATCATATTATAGACGACATGCTATAGTGTGACTTTTTTATCATATTATAGACGACATACTATAGTATGACTTTTTTATCATATTTTAGACGACATGCTATAGTGTGACTTTTTTATCATATTATAGACGACATGCTATAGTGTGACTTTTTTTATCATATTATAGACGACATGCTATAGTGTGACTTTTTTTATCATATTATAGACGACATGCTATAGTGTGACTTTTTTTATCATATTATAGACGACATGCTATAGTGTGACTTTTTTTTATCATATTATAGACGACATGCTATAGTGTGACTTTTTTATCATATTATAGACGACATGCTATAGTGTGACTTTTTTTATCATATTATAGACGACATGCTATAGTGTGACTTTTTTATCATATTTTAGACGACATGCTATAGTATGACTTTTTTTATCATATTATAGACGACATGCTATAGTATGACTTTTTTTAATCATATTATAGACGACATGCTATAGTATGACTTTTTTATCATATTTTAGACGACATGCTATAGTATGACTTTTTTATCATATTATAGACGACATGCTATAGTATGACTTTTTGATCATATTATAGACGACATGCTATAGTGTGACTTTTTGATCATTTTATAGACGACATGCTATAGTGTGACTTTTTGATCATATTTTAGAATACATGCTATAGTATGACTTTTTGATCATATTATAGACGACATGCTATAGTATGACTTTTTGATCATATTATAGACGACATGCTATAGTGTGACTTTTTTATCATATTATAGACGACATGCTATAGTATGACTTTTTTTTATCATATTATAGACGACATGCTATAGTATGACTTTTTTTTATCATATTATAGACGACATGCTATAGTATGACTTTTTTATCATATTATAGACGACATGCTATAGTATGACTTTTTTTATCATATTATAGACGACATGCTATAGTATGACTTTTTTATCATATTATAGACGACATGCTATAGTATGACTTTTTTATCATATTATAGACGACATGCTATAGTATGACTTTTTTATCATATTATAGACGACATGCTATAGTATGACTTTTTTATCATATTATAGACGACATGCTATAGTATGACTTTTTTATCATATTATAGACGACATGCTATAGTATGACTTTTTTATCATATTATAGACGACATGCTATAGTGTGACTTTTTTTATCATATTATAGACGACATGCTATAGTATGACTTTTTTATCATATTATAGACGACATGCTATAGTATGACTTTTTTATCATATTATAGACGACATGCTATAGTATGACTTTTTTTATCATATTATAGACGACATGCTATAGTATGACTTTTTTATCATATTATAGACGACATGCTATAGTATGACTTTTTTATCATATTTTAGACGACATGCTATAGTATGACTTTTTTATCATATTATAGACGACATGCTATAGTATGACTTTTTTATCATATTATAGACGACATGCTATAGTATGACTTTTTTATCATATTTTAGACGACATGCTATAGTATGACTTTTTTATCATATTATAGACGACATGCTATAGTATGACTTTTTTATCATATTTTAGACGACATGCTATAGTGTGACTTTTTTATGATATTTATAGACGACATGCTATAGTATGACTTTTTTATCATATTATAGACGACATGCTATAGTGTGACTTTTTTATCATATTTTAGACGACATGCTATAGTGTGACTTTTTTATCATATTATAGACGACATGCTATAGTGTGACTTTTTTATCATATTATAGACGACATGCTATAGTGTGACTTTTTTATCATATTTTAGACGACATGCTATAGTGTGACTTTTTTATCATATTATAGACGACATGCTATAGTGTGACTTTTTTTATCATATTTTAGACGACATGCTATAGTGTGACTTTTTTATCATATTATAGACGACATGCTATAGTGTGACTTTTTTATCATATTTTAGACGACATGCTATAGTATGACTTTTTTATCATATTATAGACGACATGCTATAGTGTGACTTTTTTATCATATTATAGACGACATGCTATAGTGTGACTTTTTTATCATATTATAGACGACATGCTATAGTGTGACTTTTTTATCATATTTTAGACGACATGCTATAGTGTGACTTTTTTATCATATTATAGACGACATGCTATAGTGTGACTTTTTTATCATATTATAGACGACATGCTATAGTGTGACTTTTTTATCATATTTTAGACGACATGCTATAGTGTGACTTTTTTATCATATTATAGACGACATGCTATAGTATGACTTTTTTATCATATTATAGACGACATGCTATAGTGTGACTTTTTTATCATATTATAGACGACATGCTATAGTGTGACTTTTTTATCATATTATAGACGACATGCTATAGTGTGACTTTTTTTATCATATTATAGACGACATGCTATAGTGTGACTTTTTTTATCATATTATAGACGACATGCTATAGTGTGACTTTTTTATCATATTATAGACGACATGCTATAGTGTGACTTTTTTATCATATTATAGACGACATGCTATAGTGTGACTTTTTTATCATATTTTAGACGACATGCTATAGTATGACTTTTTTATCATATTATAGACGACATGCTATAGTGTGACTTTTTTATCATATTATAGACGACATGCTATAGTGTGACTTTTTTATCATATTATAGACGACATGCTATAGTGTGACTTTTTTATCATATTATAGACGACATGCTATAGTGTGACTTTTTTATCATATTATAGACGACATGCTATAGTATGACTTTTTTATCATATTTTAGACGACATGCTATAGTGTGACTTTTTTATCATATTATAGACGACATGCTATAGTGTGACTTTTTTATCATATTATAGACGACATGCTATAGTGTGACTTTTTTATCATATTATAGACGACATGCTATAGTGTGACTTTTTTTAATCATATTTTAGACGACATGCTATAGTGTGACTTTTTTATCATATTTTAGACGACATGCTATAGTATGACTTTTTTATCATATTATAGACGACATGCTATAGTGTGACTTTTTTATCATATTTTAGACGACATGCTATAGTGTGACTTTTTTATCATATTATAGACGACATGCTATAGTATGACTTTTTTATCATATTATAGACGACATGCTATAGTGTGACTTTTTTATCATATTATAGACGACATGCTATAGTGTGACTTTTTTATCATATTTTAGACGACATGCTATAGTGTGACTTTTTTATCATATTATAGACGACATGCTATAGTGTGACTTTTTTATCATATTATAGACGACATGCTATAGTGTGACTTTTTTATCATATTATAGACGACATGCTATAGTATGACTTTTTTATCATATTATAGACGACATGCTATAGTATGACTTTTTTATCATATTATAGACGACATGCTATAGTATGACTTTTTTATCATATTATAGACGACATGCTATAGTATGACTTTTTTATCATATTATAGACGACATGCTATAGTGTGACTTTTTTTATCATATTTTAGACGACATGCTATAGTATGACTTTTTATCATATTATAGACGACATGCTATAGTGTGACTTTTTTATCATATTTTAGACGACATGCTATAGTATGACTTTTTTATCATATTTTAGACGACATGCTATAGTGTGACTTTTTTATCATATTTTAGACGACATGCTATAGTGTGACTTTTTTATCATATTTTAGACGACATGCTATAGTATGACTTTTTTTAATATATTTTAGACGACATGCTATAGTGTGACTTTTTTATCATATTATAGACGACATGCTATAGTATGACTTTTTTATCATATTTTAGACGACATGCTATAGTATGACTTTTTTATCATATTTTAGACGACATGCTATAGTGTGACTTTTTTTATCATATTATAGACGACATGCTATAGTGTGACTTTTTTATCATATTATAGACGACATGCTATAGTATGACTTTTTTATCATATTTTAGACGACATGCTATAGTATGACTTTTTTTATCATATTTTAGACGACATGCTATAGTGTGACTTTTTTTTATCATATTATAGACGACATGCTATAGTGTGACTTTTTTATCATATTTTAGACGACATGCTATAGTGTGACTTTTTTTTCATATTTTAGACGACATGCTATAGTGTGACTTTTTTATCATATTATAGACGACATGCTATAGTATGACTTTTTTATCATATTATAGACGACATGCTATAGTGTGACTTTTTTATCATATTTTAGACGACATGCTATAGTGTGACTTTTTTATCATATTTTAGACGACATGCTATAGTATGACTTTTTTATCATATTATAGACGACATGCTATAGTGTGACTTTTTTATCATATTATAGACGACATGCTATAGTGTGACTTTTTTTATCATATTATAGACGACATGCTATAGTGTGACTTTTTTATCATATTATAGACGACATGCTATAGTGTGACTTTTTATCATATTATAGACGACATGCTATAGTGTGACTTTTTTATCATATTTTAGACGACATGCTATAGTGTGACTTTTTTATCATATTATAGACGACATGCTATAGTGTGACTTTTTTATCATATTATAGACGACATGCTATAGTGTGACTTTTTTATCATATTTTAGACGACATGCTATAGTGTGACTTTTTATCATATTATAGACGACATGCTATAGTGTGACTTTTTTATCATATTATAGACGACATGCTATAGTGTGACTTTATCATATTATAGACGACATGCTATAGTGTGACTTTTTTATCATATTATAGACGACATGCTATAGTGTGACTTTTTATCATATTATAGACGACATGCTATAGTGTGACTTTTTTTTCATATTTTAGACGACATGCTATAGTGTGACTTTTTTATCATATTATAGACGACATGCTATAGTGTGACTTTATCATATTATAGACGACATGCTATAGTGTGACTTTTTTATCATATTTTAGACGACATGCTATAGTGTGACTTTTTTTATCATATTATAGACGACATGCTATAGTGTGACTTTTTTATCATATTATAGACGACATGCTATAGTGTGACTTTTTTATCATATTTTAGACGACATGCTATAGTATGACTTTTTTATCATATTATAGACGACATGCTATAGTGTGACTTTTTTATCATATTATAGACGACATGCTATAGTGTGACTTTTTTATCATATTTTAGACGACATGCTATAGTATGACTTTTTTATCATATTATAGACGACATGCTATAGTGTGACTTTTTTATCATATTATAGACGACATGCTATAGTGTGACTTTTTTATCATATTTTAGACGACATGCTATAGTATGACTTTTTTTATCATATTATAGACGACATGTTATAGTATGACTTTTTTTAACATATTTTAGACGACATGCTATAGTGTGACTTTTTTATCATATTATAGACGACATGCTATAGTATGACTTTTTTATCATATTATAGACGACATGTTATAGTATGACTTTTTTTTAACATATTTTAGACGACATACTATAGTGTGACTTTTTTATCATATTATAGACGACATGCTATAGTATGACTTTTTTATCATATTATAGACTTTTACATGTTATAGTATGACTTTTTTTTACATATTTTAGACGACATGCTATAGTGTGACTTTTTTATCATATTATAGACGACATGCTATAGTATGACTTTTTTATCATATTATAGACGACATGTTATAGTGTGACTTTTTTTTAACATATTTTAGACGACATGCTATAGTGTGACTTTTTTATCATATTTTAGACGACATGCTATAGTGTGACTTTTTTATCATATTATAGACGACATGTTATAGTATGACTTTTTTTAACATATTTAGACGACATGCTATAGTGTGACTTCTTTTATCATATTATAGACAACATGCTATAGTATGACTTTTTTATCATATTATAGACGACATGTTATAGTATGACTTTTTTAACATATTTTAGACGACATACTATAGTGTGACTTTTTTATCATATTATAGACGACATGCTATAGTATGACTTTTTTATCATATTATAGACGACATGTTATAGTGTGACTTTTTTTTAACATATTTTAGACGACATGCTATAGTGTGACTTTTTTATCATATTTTAGACGACATGCTATAGTGTGACTTTTTTATCATATTATAGACGACATGTTATAGTATGACTTTTTTTTAACATATTTTAGACGACATGCTATAGTGTGACTTTTTTATCATATTTTAGACGACATGCTATAGTATGACTTTTTTATCATATTATAGACGACATGTTATATAGTGTTTTTTTAACATATTTTAGACGACATGCTATAGTGTGACTTTTTTATCATATTATAGACGACATGCTATAGTGTGACTTTTTTATCATATTATAGACGACATGCTATAGTGTGACTTTTTTTAACATATTTTAGACGACATGCTATAGTGTGACTTTTTAACATATTTTAGACGACATGCTATAGTGTGACTTTTTTATCATATTTATAGACGACATGCTATAGTGTGACTTTTTTTATCATATTATAGACGACATGCTATAGTGTGACTTTTTTATCATATTATAGACGACATGCTATAGTGTGACTTTTTTATCATATTTTAGACGACATGCTATAGTGTGAATTTATCACATTATAGACGACATGCTATAGTGTGACTTTTTTATCATATTATAGACGACATGCTATAGTGTGACTTTTAACATATTTTAGACGACATGCTATAGTGTGACTTTTTTATCATATTATAGACGACATGCTATAGTGTGACTATTTTATCATATTTTAGACGACATGCTATAGTATGACTTTTTTATCATATTATAGACGACATGCTATAGTGTGACTTTATCATATTATAGACGACATGCTATAGTATGACTTTTTTATCATATTTTAGACGACATGCTATAGTATGACTTTTTTATCATATTATAGACAACATGATATAGTGTGACTTTTTATCATATTATAGACGACATGCTATAGTGTGACTTTTTTATCATATTTTAAACAACATGCTATAGTATGACTTTTTATCATATTATAGACGACATATGCTATAGTATGACTTTTTTATCATATTATAGACGACATGCTATATGTGACTTATCATATTTTAGACGACATGCTATAGTGTGACTTTTTTATCATATTATAGACGACATGTTATAGTGTGACTTTTTTTTCATATTTTAGACGACATGCTATAGTGTGACTTTTTTATCATATTATAGACGACATGCTATAGTATGACTTTTTTATCATATTATAGACGACATGTTATAGTATGACTTTTTTTAACATATTTTAGACGACATACTATAGTGTGACTTTTTTATCATATTATAGACGACATGCTATAGTATGACTTTTTTATCATATTATAGACGACATGTTATAGTGTGACTTTTTTTTTAACATATTTTAGACGACATGCTATAGTGTGACTTTTTTATCATATTTTAGACGACATGCTATAGTGTGACTTTTTTATCATATTATAGACGACATGTTATAGTATGACTTTTTTTTAACATATTTTAGACGACATGCTATAGTGTGACTTTTTTATCATATTTTAGACGACATGCTATAGTATGACTTTTTTATCATATTATAGACGACATGTTATAGTATGACTTTTTTTTAACATATTTTAGACGACATGCTATAGTGTGACTTTTTTATCATATTATAGACGACATGCTATAGTATGACTTTTTTATCATATTATAGACGACATGTTATAGTGTGACTTTTTTTTAACATATTTTAGACGACATGCTATAGTGTGACTTTTTTATCATATTTTAGACAACATGCTATAGTATGACTTTTTTATCATATTATAGACGACATGCTATAGTGTGACTTTTTTATCATATTTTAGACGACATGCTATAGTATGACTTTTTTATCATATTTTAGACGACATGCTATAGTGTGACTTTTTTATCATATTATAGACGACATGCTATAGTGTGACTTTTTTATCATATTTTAGACGACATGCTATAGTATGACTTTTTTATCATATTATAGACGACATGCTATAGTGTGACTTTTTTATCATATTATAGACGACATGCTATAGTGTGACTTTTTTATCATATTTTAGACGACATGCTATAGTGTGACTTTTTTATCATATTATAGACGACATGTTATAGTATGACTTTTTTTTAACATATTTTAGACGACATGCTATAGTGTGACTTTTTTATCATATTATAGACGACATGCTATAGTATGACTTTTTTATCATATTATAGACGACATGTTATAGTATGACTTTTTTTTAACATATTTTAGACGACATACTATAGTGTGACTTTTTTATCATATTATAGACGACATGCTATAGTATGACTTTTTTTATCATATTATAGACGACATGTTATAGTGTGACTTTTTTTTAATCATATTTTAGACGACATGCTATAGTGTGACTTTTTTATCATATTATAGACGACATGCTATAGTGTGACTTTTTTTATCATATTATAGACGACATGCTATAGTGTGACTTTTTTTATCATATTATAGACGACATGCTATAGTGTGACTTTTTTATCATATTATAGACGACATGCTATAGTGTGACTTTTTTATCATATTATAGACGACATGCTATAGTATGACTTTTTTATCATATTATAGACGACATGCTATAGTGTGACTTTTATCATATTATAGACGACATGCTATAGTGTGACTTTTTTATCATATTATAGACGACATGCTATAGTGTGACTTTTTTTTATCATATTTTAGACGACATGCTATAGTGTGACTTTTTTATCATATTATAGACTTTTTTACATGCTATAGTGTGACTTTTTTATCATATTTTAGATGACATGCTATAGTATGACTTTTTTATCATATTATAGACGACATGCTATAGTGTGACTTTTTTATCATATTATAGACGACATGCTATAGTGTGACTTTTTTATCATATTTTAGACGACATGCTATAGTGTGACTTTTTTATCATATTATAGACGACATGTTATAGTATGACTTTTTTTTAACATATTTTAGACGACATGCTATAGTGTGACTTTTTTATCATATTATAGACGACATGCTATAGTGTGACTTTTTTATCATATTATAGACGACATGTTATAGTATGACTTTTTTTTAACATATTTTAGACGACATACTATAGTGTGACTTTTTTATCATATTATAGACGACATGCTATAGTATGACTTTTTTATCATATTATAGACGACATGCTATAGTGTGACTTTTTTATCATATTTTAGACGACATGCTATAGTGTGACTTTTTTATCATATTTTAGACGACATGCTATAGTGTGACTTTTTTATCATATTATAGACGACATGCTATAGTATGACTTTTTTTTCATATTATAGACGACATGCTATAGTGTGACTTTTTTATCATATTATAGACGACATGCTATAGTATGACTTTTTTATCATATTATAGACGACATGCTATAGTATGACTTTTTTTTAATCATATTTTAGACGACACGCTATAGTGTGACTTTTTTATCATATTATAGACGACATGCTATAGTATGACTTTTTTATCATATTATAGACGACATGTTATAGTGTGACTTTTTTATCATATTATAGACGACATGCTATAGTGTGACTTTTTTTTTATCATATTTTAGACGACATGCTATAGTATGACTTTTTTATCATATTATAGACGACATGCTATAGTGTGACTTTTTTATCATATTATAGACGACATGCTATAGTATGACTTTTTTATCATATTATAGACGACATGCTATAGTGTGACTTTTTTATCATATTATAGACGACATGCTATAGTGTGACTTTTTTATCATATTATAGACGACATGCTATAGTGTGACTTTTTTATCATATTATAGACGACATGCTATAGTGTGACTTTTTTATCATATTATAGACGACATGCTATAGTGTGACTTTTTTATCATATTTTAGACGACATGCTATAGTGTGACTTTTTTATCATATTATAGACGACATGCTATAGTGTGACTTTTTTATCATATTATAGACGACATGCTATAGTGTGACTTTTTTATCATATTATAGACGACATGCTATAGTGTGACTTTTTTATCATATTATAGACGACATGCTATAGTGTGACTTTTTTATCATATTATAGACGACATGCTATAGTGTGACTTTTTTATCATATTATAGACGACATGCTATAGTGTGACTTTTTTATCATATTATAGACGACATGCTATAGTATGACTTTTTTATCATATTATAGACGACATGCTATAGTGTGACTTTTTTTATCATATTTTAGACGACATGCTATAGTGTGACTTTTTTATCATATTATAGACGACATGCTATAGTGTGACTTTTTTATCATATTATAGACGACATGCTATAGTATGACTTTTTTATCATATTATAGACGACATGCTATAGTGTGACTTTTTTATCATATTATAGACGACATGCTATAGTGTGACTTTTTTATCATATTATAGACGACATGCTATAGTGTGACTTTTTTATCATATTATAGACGACATGCTATAGTGTGACTTTTTTATCATATTATAGACGACATGCTATAGTGTGACTTTTTTATCATATTATAGACGACATGCTATAGTGTGACTTTTTTATCATATTATAGACGACATGCTATAGTGTGACTTTTTTTATCATATTATAGACGACATGCTATAGTGTGACTTTTTTATCATATTTTAGACGACATGCTATAGTATGACTTTTTTATCATATTATAGACGACATGCTATAGTATGACTTTTTTATCATATTATAGACGACATGCTATAGTGTGACTTTTTTATCATATTATAGACGACATGCTATAGTATGACTTTTTTATCATATTATAGACGACATGCTATAGTGTGACTTTTTTATCATATTATAGACGACATGCTATAGTGTGACTTTTTTTATCATATTATAGACGACATGCTATAGTGTGACTTTTTTATCATATTATAGACGACATGCTATAGTGTGACTTTTTTATCATATTATAGACGACATGCTATAGTGTGACTTTTTTATCATATTATAGACGACATGCTATAGTGTGACTTTTTTATCATATTATAGACGACATGCTATAGTGTGACTTTTTTATCATATTATAGACGACATGCTATAGTGTGACTTTTTTATCATATTATAGACGACATGCTATAGTGTGACTTTTTTATCATATTTTAGACGACATGCTATAGTATGACTTTTTTATCATATTATAGACGACATGCTATAGTGTGACTTTTTTATCATATTATAGACGACATGCTATAGTGTGACTTTTTTATCATATTATAGACGACATGCTATAGTGTGACTTTTTTATCATATTATAGACGACATGCTATAGTGTGACTTTTTTATCATATTATAGACGACATGCTATAGTGTGACTTTTTTATCATATTATAGACGACATGCTATAGTGTGACTTTTTTATCATATTATAGACGACATGCTATAGTGTGACTTTTTTATCATATTATAGACGACATGCTATAGTGTGACTTTTTTATCATATTATAGACGACATGCTATAGTGTGACTTTTTTATCATATTATAGACGACATGCTATAGTGTGACTTTTTTATCATATTTTAGACGACATGCTATAGTGTGACTTTTTTATCATATTATAGACGACATGCTATAGTGTGACTTTTTTATCATATTATAGACGACATGCTATAGTGTGACTTTTTTATCATATTATAGACGACATGCTATAGTGTGACTTTTTTTTATCATATTATAGACGACATGCTATAGTGTGACTTTTTTATCATATTATAGACGACATGCTATAGTGTGACTTTTTTATCATATTATAGACGACATGCTATAGTGTGACTTTTTTATCATATTATAGACGACATGCTATAGTGTGACTTTTTTATCATATTATAGACGACATGCTATAGTGTGACTTTTTTATCATATTATAGACGACATGCTATAGTGTGACTTTTTTATCATATTATAGACGACATGCTATAGTGTGACTTTTTTATCATATTATAGACGACATGCTATAGTGTGACTTTTTTATCATATTATAGACGACATGCTATAGTGTGACTTTTTTATCATATTATAGACGACATGCTATAGTGTGACTTTTTTATCATATTATAGACGACATGCTATAGTGTGACTTTTTTATCATATTATAGACGACATGCTATAGTGTGACTTTTTTATCATATTATAGACGACATGCTATAGTGTGACTTTTTTATCATATTATAGACGACATGCTATAGTGTGACTTTTTTATCATATTATAGACGACATGCTATAGTGTGACTTTTTTATCATATTATAGACGACATGCTATAGTGTGACTTTTTTATCATATTATAGACGACATGCTATAGTGTGACTTTTTTATCATATTATAGACGACATGCTATAGTGTGACTTTTTTATCATATTATAGACGACATGCTATAGTGTGACTTTTTTATCATATTATAGACGACATGCTATAGTGTGACTTTTTTATCATATTATAGACGACATGCTATAGTGTGACTTTTTTATCATATTATAGACGACATGCTATAGTGTGACTTTTTTTATCATATTATAGACGACATGCTATAGTGTGACTTTTTTATCATATTATAGACGACATGCTATAGTGTGACTTTTTTATCATATTATAGACGACATGCTATAGTGTGACTTTTTTATCATATTATAGACGACATGCTATAGTGTGACTTTTTTATCATATTATAGACGACATGCTATAGTGTGACTTTTTTATCATATTATAGACGACATGCTATAGTGTGACTTTTTTATCATATTATAGACGACATGCTATAGTGTGACTTTTTTATCATATTATAGACGACATGCTATAGTGTGACTTTTTTATCATATTATAGACGACATGCTATAGTGTGACTTTTTTATCATATTATAGACGACATGCTATAGTGTGACTTTTTTATCATATTATAGACGACACGCTATAGTATGACTTTTTTATCATATTATAGACGACATGCTATAGTGTGACTTTTTTATCATATTATAGACGACATGCTATAGTGTGACTTTTTTATCACATTATAGACGACATGCTATAGTGTGACTTTTTTTATCATATTATAGACGACATGCTATAGTGTGACTTTTTTATCATATTATAGACGACATGCTATAGTGTGACTTTTTTATCATATTATAGACGACATGCTATAGTGTGACTTTTTTATCACATTATAGACGACATGCTATAGTGTGACTTTTTTATCATATTTTAGACGACATGCTATAGTATGACTTTTTTATCACATTATAGACGACATGCTATAGTGTGACTTTTTTATCATATTTTAGACGACATGCTATAGTATGACTTTTTTATCACATTATAGACGACATGCTATAGTTTGACTTTTTTTTATCATATTATAGACGACATGCTATAGTGTGACTTTTTTATCACATTATAGACGACATGCTATAGTATGACTTTTTTATCACATTATAGACGACATGCTATAGTGTGACTTTTTTATCACATTATAGACGACATGCTATAGTGTGACTTTTTTATCACATTATAGACGACATGCTATAGTATGACTTTTTTTTGACAGGCTGCACTTTGCAGAAACTACCAGAATACAAAAGGAGTACAGAAGCTCCATTTGTAAGTGATTAAATACATTTTCCAATGACGTTTGTCATATAAAAAGATAAAGAAGACATGCCACACACAGCTGAAACATATTCACAGACAATTTATTTTTGATTGAAATTATTTCACATCATAGTCATTATTTTTCCTGTTGAATATCTTTTGTATTTTTATTACAACAGCCACAGAGCAGCAGCAGCAGCAATAATAATAATCATAATAACAACCCAGCAGGAGAAGCAGATCAATGCGACTGAAAGACTGAAAAAGAGAGAAACATGATGGGTGCTCCTGGTCCAGCTGCCAAAAAAGTTTTTTACTAAAAGAAATGGGAGATAGCTGTTGTGGTTTTTAGTTTTCAGTCTGTCAGATCGGTCCGGCTGACGTCTGACGTGTTTCCTTCCATAACAACCGTTAAGACTCGACTCGTAGAAACCCTTTACAGTGTGTGTAGAGTAATCCAAAAAATAAAAAAGGGATGCTTGACGAGGGAGGAAAGTGCAGTGAGCTCCGCAGGATACGGAGATGGGAGCGAACAGGAAAGGTGTTTTCTATTCAGTCAGCACGTTGTACAGTAACACAAGAACAAGGAAACCTCGACGTGCTGCAGCCTCACTCGCCTCAAACCGCCGCCTCAAACCCCGCTTCAAACCGCCGCCTCAAACCGCCTCTTCAAACCGCCGCCTCAAACCGCCGCCTCAAACCGCCGCCTCAAACCGCCTCTTCAAACCGCCGCTTCAAACCGCCGCCTCAAACCCCCGCTTCAAACCGCCGCCTCAAACCGCCTCTTCAAACCGCCGCCTCAAACCCCCGCTTCAAACCGCCGCCTCAAACCGCCTCTTCAAACCGCCGCCTCAAACCGCCGCCTCAAACCCCCGCTTCAAACCGCCGCCTCAAACCGCCTCTTCAAACCGCCGCCTCAAACCCCCGCCTCAAACCGCCGCCTCAAACCGCCTCTTCAAACCGCCGCCTCAAACCGCCGCCTCAAACCCCCGCTTCAAACCGCCGCCTCAAACCGCCTCTTCAAACCGCCGCCTCAAACCCCCGCTTCAAACCGCTGCCTCAAACCGCTGCTTCAAACCACCGCTTCAAACCACCGCCTCAACCAAGCCAAAACTTCAACGGAAAAGTTAGTTCATGACGCTCAGATGAAAACTGACTTGAGTGAAAAAATTATGACTAATGTGTTTTCTACTTCCTTTTTCAGCTTTGACTGGAGCCTCTTTAATTAAATGGAGAGTTAGCTCCCCCTGCTGTTAATCTGATGGAAGTGAATGGAAACATGTTTTTGAAATTGGGTTAAAATGTTTATGTAATATTTTGGATAGAAACCAGCAGCTGAGAGTTTACCAAGCCACGTTGGTTTTTGATGAGCATTTAGGTGCTTGTAGGTGGATTCTAGGCCGCTGACAGAACCAGGCTAGCTGTTTGCCTCTGTTGACAGTCTTGATGCTAAGCTAAGCTAATCGGCTGTAGCTTCCCAAAAAAGCCATTTCCCGACAAGTCAAACTGTTCCTCTAAAACCGTTGACGCTAAAAAAAAAACTCATCAAATGAAACGACAGTGAAGTCAGACTGAACCATCAGTTTGCTGAAGAGTTGAACCACAGCTACGTTATTTAGAAATGCTAACGGTCCACGTCTGATAGTTTTATCGGAACAACTTTCTTCAGGAAACAAGAAGTATTTAGCATTTTTTTTAATACAAAAATGGCCACATTGAAATTTAAAAATCTCAGCTTCTGTTCAAAAGTGCCAATGACCCTTTTGTTTTTTGGAAAATCGACATCAATCAAACTTCAACTGCCCCAACCAATACGATCACAGTTCGATCCTGGCAACAACCAATCAGAATACAGTTGGATGGGATCTCTCCATTTCAGTCCTTCACCGCGGTGAGATAGTGATCAAACCCTTTATCATATTGCAAACCTTATTATAAAATAAAATTTAAAAATAAAAATATCTGATGATGCAGCAACATGTACGTGCAAAAAAAACAAGAACAATGAAAACAAATGTTTGATTAAAGTGATCAGATCAAAGAAACCTAAAAGATAATATGCATTGAAAACATTTTTTTTTAGATTACAGTGCACTTGGTGTGAAAAAACGAACAAACTACGACACATTAAGATGAAGGCAACAGCAGCCTGCCGACAAAAGGAGGCCGAGAGAAAGGATGAAGAAGAAAAGGGGAGGAGTCAAAAGGAGAGGAAGGTAGAAGACAACTATATACACTCGTATGTACATCATACAGGATATGAAAAAGAGCACGATGTCCTAAAGTGAGACCCGAAGATGGCCGAACACAAACCGAGTGGACCGGCCGAACAGAAGACCGTCATGGCACCCGACAAACAGGAAACAGAGCGGCTGGCGGCGGACGGCGTCCTGGCCTCCGATCCCACAAACATCCGGAGCTTTCTGCACACCAATAAATAACATGGATGGATGCAGCCGGACTCGTCTGGAGTTGTAAAGACGAATCGAGGCCGTGACCGACCGGCGTCCTCATGGTACGAAACGCTGCCACCAGAAACCGGCAACCGCTTTCAGGGAATGTAGACGCAGATAAAAAGCACCTTTTTATCTTTTCCGATGGTTCGTCCCTCATCGCCCGCCGAGGCTGAATATGTACAATAATCCCCGATGAGTGTCACAACAGCCTAAAAATGTCTCCCGTGTGTGAAGTAGAAATACAGCAGGACGATTCGCGACAGGGAAAAACGTCCACTGGAGGCGCCGCGAGCCATCACTTGGACCTCCAACACGGCGTCCGCGGTTCTGAAAACTCGCTCACATTGAACTGACGAAACAAAACAAAACTGTAAAGAAGTTTGGCAAGTGTCCGATATTCGTTTCAAAAGCGTCCGAAAAACAGCCAACAAACAGAACGCAGAGGATAAGAAAATATACAACTCTCAGCTGGTGACGGGTCGGCGGTCCGGCTCACCGACACGACGCCGTGGAGACGTCCACGTGTGGCCGCCGCTTCGTTGGCTTCTCACGTTCAAAAAAACAAAACAAAACAGGAGCTCTTAACTTCATGAGGACAAAATCCAGGAGACGGAGAACAGGAGGTTCAGAGACACGAAGTCTGAAGATGAGGCGGTCCGACTGCTACACACCGTCCTGCTGAACAGTCACAACGTACCCCGAGAGGAACCACGGCGCCCAAATCATCACCGGGGGGCGGGGCTATCTTCATTAATGTTTTATATAGAAACACACGAGATATGAAAGCACAGATGTCTGGAAAAATATGTAAATTCAAGTCGATAAAAAGCTTTTTTTTTTTCTTTTTCGTGTGGTGTCGTGTAGAGGAGGAGGCACGGCGTCGCTTCTCTGAGGTCCAAACTCGTGTCTCCCGATGAAGAGCGAGAAACACCCGAAAAGAGCGACGGTGGCGGTCCGACGCGTCCGCTTCGGAGAGCTACATCGTGGAGCGGATCGGAAAGGAACCGGAACCGGAACGTGAGCTGCTGCATCCGGGAAGCTTCTGGAGGGGCGGGGCTAGTTCGGGGTTTACGTACAGGCTGGGGGGAGGGGGAGGATGCTGGAGCGGGTCCTTAATGTCCTCTGATGGTGTTGGTAAAAACAAGGTCCAGAAAGTCGGGGGGGGGGGCGATGAGGTCCGTGAAGGAACTGGAACACTTCAGGGTCGGTGATGAGGAGGATGAAAGCTCCGCCTCCTTCAACGTGAATGTGTCCGGTCCGATGGAGATGACATCACCGCATGGTTTCCGTGTTGTGTGCAGTGTGTGTGTCTGTGTTGGGTCATGGAGGGAGGGGTGAGGGTGGGGGGGGGGGCGTGGCTCATCACCAGGCCTCCGTGTAGCGAATGTCTACGTCCTTCAGGTTGGGCAGTTTGGCCTGCAGAGAAACACGGACGAAACGCGGTCAGATGATCGGCTTCGTTTCCTCATCGCCTTCTTTCTTCTCACAACTTGTGATGTCATTTTTGAAGTTTTAAGTTTTTTGCAGTAAATTTGCAGGAATTTGAAATAATTGCAAGGTGGGCCAAAAGAATGCAATGTTTTTAAAAAACTAACCTATCAGGAAGTCGAAAAAAAATAAATAAAAAAAATAATAAATTTTCTGCCTTGATTAATAACTTCCTGCAATTTTACCTGAAAAACAAAATCTAAATTTGCAAAGTGACTGATTAATGGTCAGAAAACCCTGTTTACTACCATCTTATATATATACATATATATATATGTATATATATAGATATATACATATATATACAAGATGGAAGTAATGAAGGATTATTATGAAGGAAATAATGATTTAATCTCTTGCTGATTTTGTAAGTTTGCCCACTGACAAAGAAATGAACGATCTATAATTGTAATGGAGGTTTATTATAACAGAGACAGAATATTTAAAAAAAAATAATCCAGAAAATCACATCATATAAAAGTTATAAATTGATTAGCATTTGATTGTGTGAAATAAGTATCTGATCCCGTAGCAGAACATGACACATATACATATATATATATATAAATATATATATGTACATATATACCTATGTATGTGTATATACATATATAGTTACCTTGAGGTCCTCATACGTGTCGGCGGTGAGCTTGGTGCTGTTCATGTTCAGGCTGCACAAACTCTTCATGGCTGAAACACACACACGCACACACACACGCGCACACACACACACACACACACACACACACACACACACACACACACACACACACACACACACACACACACACACACACAGTTAACGTATCAGTGGGAAACCCTGGTGCAGATGCTGCCGGTGTGTTTCCTTACAGCTGAGCGCCAGCAGACCGGCGTCGGTCACCGGAGTCTCACACAGGTTGAGGACCTGCAGGCAGGCCAGGTGTTCGGACAACAACCTCAGTCCTGCGTCCCCGAACTGAAGGACAGACAGATAGGAGGAGACGGGCCGGTGTCAGACGTTACGGATGATTTATAGTTTGTTTGGTTGTTTGTTGATGGATGTTTACCTGTGTGGACCAGAGGTTGAGCTGTTTGAGTGAAGGCAGCTTGATGAGCTGCTCAGCACAGGCACTGGTGACGTTGGTGAAAGCCAAGCTCAGGTTCTCCAAGTTCCCGAAGGACCCTGAACTCAGCAGGCGGGCCAGGTCGGCGTCCTGCAGCATCGAGCAGACATCAGTGAAACGGTCACATCCTACATATTTCTATCGTCCAGGACAGGAAGTCAGTGAACTCACCGTGGACTTGGAGGGCAGAGTTAGCCGGGTGGGGCCGCCTTTTCTTTGCTGAGGAGATAAACAGAGAGAAAGAAAGATGGCGTCAGATCTGGAGGCCTCGCAGGAACCTCTTCCTGACACTAGGTGGTGTGTGTGAGCAGCTGCAGGCATGATGCATTCAAGTCTGACTGAGGGAATGGGACAGGAGAGCTTTCCAACAAAATATGTGCTCGTAAGGTTAGGTTAGGTTAGGTTAGGTAGTTACTTTATTAATCCCAGAGGGGAAATTTTTTTGCTACAGCAGCATACAGAAGCAATAAGATAATAATAGAAAAGCAATAAAATAGCAGTAAAAATATAAAATGCACAGTATATACAGTACAGTATATATCTATATATATTATATACAAACAAACCAAGAAACACAGTCAACAGTGTTATTGTTATGTGATGGATTTTGCCAGAGGTGAGTTATTGTACAGTCTAATTGCAGTCGGCAGGAATGATCTCCTGTATCAGGAATGATCTCCTGTATCAGGAATGATCTCCTGTATCAGGAATGATCTCCTGTATCTGGAATGATCTCCTGTATCCTGAATGATCTCCTGTATCTGGAATGATCTCCTGTATCTGGAATGATCTCCTGTATCCTGAATGATCTCCTGTATCAGGAATGATCTCCTGTATCTGGAATGATCTCCTGTATCTGGAATGATCTCCTGGAATGATCTCCTGTATCTGGAATGATCTCCTGTATCTGGAATGATCTCCTGTATCCTGAATGATCTCCTGTATCTGGAATGATCTCCTGTATCTGGAATGATCTCCATTATCAGGAATGATCTCCTGTATCTGTCCTTGTGACAGCAGCTGGAGGAGTCTTTTGGAGAAAGTGCTCCTCTGTCCCTGCAGCAGGTTGAGAGGGTGGTCAGGATTATCCAATATGGATAATAGTTTGTTCAGCGTCCTCCTCTCCACCACCTTTTCCAGACTGTCCAGTTTGTAGCCGATGATGGAGCCGGCCTTCTTAACCAGTTTGTTAAGTCTGTTGGTGTCACCAGCTCCAATGCTGCTCCCCCACCACCTCTCCCCCCCAGCAGACCACAGTGAAGTACAATGCGCTGGCCACAACAGATGGTAGAACATCTCCAACATCTTGCTGCACACATTGAAGGATCGAAGTTTCCTCAAGAAAAAGAGTCGACTCATCACCTTCTTGTAGACAGCATTGATGTTGGTCTTCCAGTTCAGTCTGTTGTCATGGAGACACCAGGTACTTGTACTCCTCAACCATGTCCACCTCCTCTCCCAGAACTCTCAGCGGTTGTGGAGCCGTCGTCTTCCTCCTGAAGTCGACCACCATCTCTCTGGTCTTGGCCACGTTCAGGAGCAGCTGATTTCTACCCGCCCACTCCACAAAGTCCTCCTCTACTGCCCTGTACTCCTCCTCCCGTCCATCCCTTATACACCGTCCACTGCAGAGTCATCAGAGAACTTCTGCAGATGTCTTGACTCTGAGTTGTACTGGAAGTCAGTGGTGTAGAAGGTGAACAGGAAGGAGACAGAACAGTTCCCTGAGGAGCTCCAGTACCACCGACCACCGTATCAGACAGCACACTGCCCAGACGGACAAACTGTGGTCTGCCTGTCAGGTAGTCAGTGATCCAGGAGACGGTGGACGCGTCCACCCCCCCCACCACCACCACCTGCAGCTTCTCACTCAGCAGCAGTGGTTGGATGGTGTTGAATGCACTGGAGAAATCAAAGAAAGTGATTCTCACAGAGTCACCGGTTCCATCCAGGTGAGACTGAGCTCGTTGCAGCAGGTAGATGATGGCGTCGTCCACTCCCACATGAGGCTGGTACGCAAATTGTAGAGAGTCCAGAGAAGATTTCACCAGCGGCCTGAGGTGGGCCAAGACCAGCCTCTCCAGCACCTTCATCACATGAGATGTGAGGGCAACCGGTCGGTAGTCGTTGAGGCCGGATGGAGTCGTCTTCTTAGGGACAGGAACCAGACAGGACGTCTTCCACAGCACCGGGACCTCCTCCTGCTTCAGGCTCAGGTTGAAGAGGCGTTGTAGGACCTCAGCCAGCTGGACGGTGCAGGTCTTCAGGACCACGGGGCTGATGCCGTCAGGCCCTGCAGCCTTGCGCTGGTGGATTCTCTCCAGCTGTCTCCTAACCTGGCCAGTCGTCACAGAGAGGGGGGTGAGGGGTGGTTGGAGGGGGGGGGGGGGGTTCGATGGAGGAAGAGCCCTGTGAGATTGAGGGCTCTATGCAGTTCACCAGGGGGGGCAGAGGGGGGAGGGAGGGGAGGCAGCAGAGGTGTTTGGGAGGTGTGAGGTGTGGAGGAGACAGATGAGGGCGGTGAACTAAACCTGTTGAAGAAACAGTTTAGCTCATTGTTCCTCTCCAGGTTCCCCCTGGTTGTTCCTCTCCAGGTTCCCCCTGGTTGTTCCTCTCCAGGTTCCCCCTATTTGTTCCTCTCCAGGTTCCCCCTGGTTGTTCCTCTCCAGGTTCCCCCTGGTTGTTCCTCTCCAGGTTCCCCCTGGTTGTCTCTCTCTCTCCTTGAACCCAGTAATCTCCTTCATACCGGTCCACACCTCCCTCACGTTGTTCTGCTGGAGTTTGGCCTCCAGCTTCCTCCTATAGGAGTCCTTGCACTCCCTCATCTTCTCCTTCAGGTGGCGCTGCACTCTCCTGAGCTCCTCCCTGTCCCCAGACCTGAAGGCTGCTTTCTTCTGATTAAGAAGAACTTTCAGGTCACTGGTGATCCACGGCTTGTTGTTGGGGAAGCATTTTACAGTCCGGGATGGTACGGTGGTGTGTTCACAGAATTTGATGTAATGTAAAGTCAGAAAAAATGTAGCCAGGCAATTAAAGACAAAAAAAAGCTGAGGAGCTACACGACATGAATGTTTTCAGAAAGAAGCTGCACAGACATCGACTGAACTACGGGCAGAAATGTGTCAGTACCATCTGAATTTAGGTCATTTATGTGAAACTGAAATATTTGCATTAAAAAATGTAGTTAAAGGAACATCCCTGATTTTACAACAGCACCTCGCAGCATCTCCTAAAGATAAAACAATGAATCCAGTTGTAAATTTAATTTCTAAAAGTCAAAAATATTTTCCTTTTTGTCCGTTCAGCAGTTAAAAAAAAAATCTAAGATATTTAATTTAGTTATAAATATCAAAAATATTTCCTGTGTCGATAAAACCAGAAAATATTTGGCCTTTTTGCAGATGAATTTTCTTCCATATGGTGATTTTTTTTATTGGTTAATCCATCCACCTGTTTTCTGCTGCTTATCTGGATCCAAGTCGCATTAATTGAAATAATTGTATCATGAAGAATTATTATTATATGCAGCAGGGAAATGAGATAAGATCAGAAATAATCAAAGTTTCCATCATTCAGCAGGACGGTATAAATGTCCTGAATTTAACTTGAAGCCCTGAAACAGGAACGTTGATCTTTTAATATCAATATTTGTGTAGGTGAAACATCTGAAACTACGACTCATCGAAAATATAATCTGGGTTTAAACCGGATTCATATGAAGATGAAACGACTTGTTTCCACCAGTTTATAAATCATTTCATTTCAAGTTCATCTAAAAAAAACGGTATTTTCTAATCATTTTAAACCTTTGACCAATTGTCAGAGTTTTACTGATTTCTAGAACTTTTAGCATTTCTTGTCCAGTAAATTTAATTGTCAGGTCACATGATCTCCGACCCAACACCAATCTGTCTGCAAGGAGAAGCGGGTGAGTCCATGTTTCCGACCTGGCCTCGGAGAACAGAACCGGTCCTCAGTGTCGGAGCGGAGACTCACCAGTTCTTTGAGCTCCCGCTGGCGGTCGCAGAGCTGCTCATACATGCGGAGCCCCGACGTGGTGCTCTCCAGGGTGGAGATGATCTGCAGCTGTGTGTCTTTGTTCTCAATGATGTTGTACTCCAGCATCAGACACAGGATCTGCACACACACACACACACACACACACACACACACACACACACACACACACACACACACACACACACACACACACACACACACACACACACACACACACACACACACACATTAAATCTGCAGCATCAGCACACAGTATGTTCCTTCTGAAGGGTTAGAAATAGATTATTATAAACTAAACTACACATAAATGGATTATTCATCAGGTCTACTGACGCCTTTCTGCAAAATGTCCCAAAAGTGATGCTAAATGACCAAAATGAGGCTCCAAACAACCACAAAATGATGCAAAAATACCACAAAGTAATGGTAAATCATTAAAAAATGAACAAAAAGAGCAACAAAACAACCTTAATGAGACAAAATAATCACCAACATGCAAAATGACCAAAGAGAGACACAAAACAACCACGAAGACAACAACCAACCAAAATAAGATTCCAAATGTCCAGAAAGTGACTGAAAACATCTGAAGGACGCTCAGTGTTTGTGGTTTCTTCTGGAGGAAACCGTGTGTTAAAAGAACAGAGTATTTATTGTGATGACGCAGCAGAATGTAAAGCCCCGCCCACCTCCACCATGGTCTGGTTCCCACGCAGGGCCAGCAGCATGCATGGACCCAACTTGTTCTCAGCCAGAGACAACAGGAACTTCTTGGTCTTATAGCAGGAGCCCATCAGGATGTGAACCTGGAGGAGGAGGAGGAGGGTTAACTTCACACTGAGAGTTCAGGTTTAATCTTGTGTGTGTGTTCATACACTCACCATACTGGCAAACAGCTCTCCGTCGTCATCACAGGCCACGCCCCCTGGACTGTAGAGCTGGAACCAGCCATCTTTACCTGAACGCACACTGAGCAGGCAGGAGTGGACCTGGATGGATGGACACACACACACACACACACACACACACACACACACACACACACACACACACACACACACACACACACACACACACACACAGACGGAATGAGTTTCTCCTTTAAAACACGTTAAGGTTGACAGCGGTAAACGCACGCACGCACGCACGCACGCACGCGCGCACACACACACACACACACACACACACACACACACACACACACACACACACACACACACACACACACACACACACTCACCTCCTGTCTTGGATCCTCTGCAAACCTCTGAATAACATATTTCAGTTCCCTGTTTGAACACAGAAACAGCAACATGAATGTCAGGTCGTTTCATTGGTCGCTGAAGAACAGCTGATGATGATGTCACGGTTACTTACTTGGTGAATTTGGCATGTGCAAGAGCTCTGCAGGAAGGAGAGAGAAGAGACATCACTGACCAAAACACTTCAATCTAACCAACACTTTCTGTCAGGAAATGTTGTGTCCATCAGTTATCTCGGTGTTGTTAGCTAAAGTCACTCCTTCTTCTTAGTTTTCTGGAGGTCCATCTGAAAATAATCCCTCATTCATTAGAAAAGAAGATTCAAGAAGACCTGTTTTTGGGGGCGTGTCTGTTTGATTGACAGGCCTGTGGTGCAGTCAGGTTACAGCTATCGGTGGGCGGGACGTAGTATCGTCAGGTTTCTGATCAGATCGGTCAGATCCACCGCTGGCTCCTCCCCCAGCTCGTCCAAATATGGTCACTTCCTGCTCCAAACCGCTCCGAACTAGCAAAGATGGTGACGGACAGAATCTGAACTGGAGGATTCATAACGTTCACAAACCAACGATGACATCACTGATGGTTGATGACATCACTGATGGTTGATGACATCACTGATGAATGATGGTTGGTTCAGTGTCATTTTGTTGTCATTCACATAAAAGAATCTGATTCCGCAGGTTTGGGTGGAGCGCAGCTATGTGAATAAACGTTACTCAACATGAGGAGCTCATTTCAGAGGAAATAAAGGTTGGAGACAGAATGATGGATGATCCCATTAATAATGTTGTCATTGTCTGTCAGATCTATTGAGGGACCGAAGTGTCGGTTGTCATGACATCGCGGTGACTCATCAGTTCATGGGACTTGTTTCCGTCCTCCAGTAACATGCAGGTATGTCTAATTACCATTTCTGCCCTGAATAAGCAAACAAGTTACAATGTGTTAATGAGCGTGCGTGAGTCTCTGAGTTGGTGCGGCGCTGATATGACTCTTTATATCCTCGCCAACAGGCTGCAGGGAGTATTGTTGCCTTTCCTAATGACGCCTGAAGCCATCGGCCCGGCAACAGTGGCGCAGGTGAGAAGCAGGTGCGTCCCAGTGTAGGAGGAACAACAAGTCGGCAGCCGATTACGAATGCAGCTCCGGGCTGCTTACAGCCAATTACAGGAGGCTCTCCGGAGAGAGAGGAGCTGCGCCGCCGGTTAACGCCCCCCCCAGGAGGCGAGGTGAGGTACCACAGCTACGTCAGCAGCAGGGCCCCCACAGGAACCGGACAAAAACATGTACAGGACACATCCCCCCAGACATGACAAGAGCCACACGGAGAAAATGAGGAAGGTGGAGGGTCACGGCTGAGCTGCTGTTTATAGACGAGAACCAAAAGTCTTCATTCATCTGCGTTTAAACAGAAAATACACAAAAACTCTCCACTGAGAGTAGGTGGAGTTTCAATTACTGCAGGTAACCACGGATACAACACTAATGTCTGGGTTAAATTATAGTAAATTAAATGATGGTGATCATTTGACTTTAAAATAGTTATAATTATTATTATTATTATATATTATTATTATGAATCCTCCAGTTCAGATTCTGTCCGTCACCATCTTTGTTAGTTCGGAGCGGTTTGGAGCAGGAAGTGACCATATTTGGACGAGCTGGGGGAGGAGCCAGAGGTGGATCTGACCGATCTGATCGGAAACCCGACGATACTACGTCCCGCCCACCGATAGCTGTAACCTGACTGCACCACAGGCCTGTCAATCAAACAGACACGCCCCCAAAAACAGGTCTTCTTGAATCTTCTTTTCTAATGAATGAGGGATTATTTTCAGATGGACCTCCAGAAAACTAAGAAGAAGGAGTGACTTTAGCTAACAACACCGAGATAACTGATGGACACATTTTATTCACTTTGGATTTGATGAGAGAAGTTGAATGGGAGTCTATGGAGCCGGAGGCTTTTTGGAGCCGACCTCTAGTGGCACTCGCTGGTATTGCAGCTGAAGACACTTCTGGATCAGAACCATTTTACAGACCTGAAGCTACGAACTCTTTTATAAACAGTCTGTAGTTTTATATCCAGTCTGTCGTTTTATATCCAGTCTGTGATTAAATATCCAGTCTGTAGTTTTATATCCAGTCTGTGTTTTATATCCAGTCTGTAGTTTTATATCAGTCTGCAGTTTTATATCCAGTCTGTAGTTTTATATCCAGTGTGTAGTTGTATATCCAGTCTGTAGTTGTATATCCAGTCTGTAGTTGTATATCCAGTCTGTAGTTGTATATCCAGTCTGTCGTTTTATATCCAGTCTGTCGTTTTATATCCAGTCTGTAGTTTATATCCAGTCTGTGGTTAAATATCCAGTCTGTAGTTTTATATCCAGTCTGTGATTAAATATCCAGTCTGTAGTTTTATATCCAGTCTGTGTTTTATATCCAGTCTGTAGTTTTATATCAGTCTGTAGTTTTATATCCAGTCTGTAGTTTTATATCCAGTGTGTAGTTGTATATCCAGTCTGTAGTTGTATATCCAGTCTGTAGTTGTATATCCAGTCTGTAGTTTTATATCCAGTCTGTAGTTGTATATCCAGTCTGTAGTTTTATATCCAGTCTGTAGTTGTATATCCAGTCTGTAGTTTTATATCCAGTCTGTGATTTGGACGGACACATGAAAACTGCAACCTGACTAATTTAGTCGTAATTCTTGTTTGATTATTTTATAAGGCAAGAATTATTATTATTTTTAGACTCTTGAATGGCAAAAATGTTATTTTATGCATTTTTATTGTGTTTTTTGTGCTGCACTAAAAATAATAAGACTCATACCAAATTGTTAATTCTTTGTTAATTTTTTGCGCCATTATTCATATTTTTTGTCCCATCTCCTCTTCTACAGTCAGATGAACACAATTTTACTTCCTTTTTAAAAGACCTAGTTAAGAGACGACTGGATGAAAAGTGAACGTGTGAATACTCACTCTTTGGGGAAGGGGATGGGCTGCAGCAGGCTGGCCAGCGCAGGTCTCCAGTCATCGTAGTCCGACCTAACGGCCACAAAGAAAGGTGAGAAACCAGAGTCAGTGCAACAATGCGAGGAGGAAGAGAGCAGCCGGAAGAGGAGCGGAGGTGAGATGAAGCAGGAGCTGCTGTATCTCACGTTACAGTCAGTTAAGTCACTCCAGCTTTGTTACAGAAACTACAAACCCACGGACGCGGTCGCTTTTTAGGCCACTCGGCTCCGTTACGGCTCAAACACCCGGCACAAGAATACACTCACGTAACCGCTGCTCCACTTTCCTGCTGTCATCAGCACCGCAGCGCTGCGTTCATTCACACTGTTCACACCCATCAGCTCCTCAGGCTGCACAGCACGTCACTGTCAGACACCACGACACCTCCTCGTCCACATCTTCAGTCTCAGACACCACGACACCTCCTCGTCCACATCTTCAGTCTCAGACACCACGACACCTCCTCGTCCACATCTTCAGTCTCAGACACCACGACACCTCCTCGTCCACATCTTCAGTCTCAGACACCACGACACCTCCTCGTCCACATCTTCAGTCTCAGACACCACGACACCTCCTCGTCCACATCTTCAGTCTCAGGCACCACGACACCTCCTCGTCCACATCTTCAGTCTCAGGCACCACGACACCTCCTCGTCCACATCTTCAGTCTCAGGCACCACGACACCTCCTCGTCCACATCTTCAGTCTCAGACACCACGACACCTCCTCGTCCACATCTTCAGTCTCAGACACCACGACACCTCCTCGTCCACATCTTCAGTCTCAGACACCTCCTCGTCCACATCTTCAGTCTCAGACATGAAGGTGGCTCCGAGTTTATGGTACATTAAGTAGCGTCATCACAACAGACGCGTTTCTAAAAGACTGATGAACAACTGTTTGTTCTTTCTTTGTATCTGTGTTATCTGGATTTAATTTAGTTTAAGATTAATCTAAAAAGTCTTTAAACTTTATCTAAAGAAACAAGTCGTTAAACTCGAACATCTTACTGTCAGTCAGTTGGATCAGTCGACCTGTTTGAGGGTGAATCCATTTATAAACTAATTTCTCGCTCTCTTTGAGATACAATGACAAATTATTATGATTATTTGATTTATTTTTGATTTTATACACTTTATTAATCCCCGAGGGGAAATGTCTTCACTACAGCAGGGGGGCTCTCAGGGGGGAGCTGCTGCAGCAGGCTGCCACTAGCGCGGCGCCAGGTAACCTGACCTGAGGTGCATGTTTTTGGATGATGGGAGGAAGCCGGAGAACCCGGAGAGAACCCACGCAAGCACAGGGAGAACATGCAAACTCCGCACAGAAAGGCCCAGGACCGGATTCGAACCCGGAACCTTTTTTGCTGTGAGGTGACAGTGCTAACCACTGCACCACCGTGCCGCCCATCATTATTTGATGAGAACATGATCTTTTGATGTAATCACCTATGTTGATCCATAAAATATAAAATTGTTGTTGGTGCTGTCAGCGGGCGTGTTGTCATGTTGGAGGAGCCTGTTGCCATGGCGCCACAGTTCAAGTGGTTTGCTCCATGTTGACAGTCTGACAACAAGCTAACAATGCTAAAAACAGCTACCATAATTTCCGGACTATTGAGCGCACCTGAATATAAGCCGCACCCACTGAATTTTTAAAAAATAATTATTTTGAACATAAATAAGCCGCACATGTCTATAAGCCGCAGGTGCCTACCGGTACATTGAAACAAATGAACTTTACACAGGCTTGTAACAAAAATAAAAAATGAGTGGTAAACAGTAGCCTACCAAGAAAGTCATCGTCACTATCTTCCTCCTCCTGTGCACTGAAACCACTGAAGTCATCTCCTTCGGTGTCGGAGTTGAACAGCCTCAGAATCGCTTCATCCGATGTTGGATCGTTTTCATTGTCGCTCTCGTTTCTTTCATCCGGAGGCAAATTCCCCGCTGAGCTCCTGCTGCCCTCTTCAACACGCAGCAGGCCAGACTTTCCAAACCCGTTGAATCCATAAATTAGCCGCGTCATTGTTTAAGCCGCGAGGTTCAAAGTGTGGGAAAAAAGTAGCAGCTTATAGTCCGGAAAGTACGGTAGTTTCATGAAAAAAAACCATCTACTGTATTTTTCGGACTACAAGGCGCACTTAAAATCCTTAAATTTTCTCAAAAATTGACAGTGCGCCTTATAATCCAGCGCGCCTTATGTATGGTTACTTGTTGTGCTTATAGATCGATTTTATGTCGTACAATGCGCTCAAAAATCTGTCGAAATGTGTAAGTACGACTTTGGTAAGCAACGAAGCCGCTCCGCTCAGTGGATATTCGGAGCATCACGGTACGATGGGTCACCACCTGATCGGCCCGTAACAGGAATGTAATGTCTGAACTAAAAGTGCATGCATGGAAGGCAGCCCGCGCCCGGAGTTTGATTTACCGGACTGTGTTGTTTTGCTTAATGCGCCTTATAATCCGGTGCGTCTTATGTGTGAACATAGACACGTTAATTCACAGTGCGCCTTATAGTCCGAAAAATACGGTAAACTAAACATAAAAACCAGCTAACAACGCTAACACCCCTCCGAGTCCTCAGAAGGTCCCGGTAGGACTCGGTGTTCAGTCTGACTCTGGGAGACCAACTCACGCTGTACAACCACTTGAATGTCGAAGAAAACCCAAACTATCAGGCTGAGAACTAACAGGGCTATTTCAGCCTGATGTTAGCATGTTAGCCTGAAGTTTGTTAGTCCATATCTGAAGCACAGGATCCTGGAGGAGGACTGAACAAGTCCACATGGCCCCGAGCCTTTGTTTGAAATAACTTTTTAATATTTGGATATTAAAAGACCAACAAACTGCTTCAGTTGCAGTTTGTAAAAGATGCCGATCAGCCAGAGAGCAGGATGAACATGTCTGATGGGATGATGGAGGACACGGAGGAAGTTGTTTCCTCCCTGTTCTTCATCTCCTATCTGAGCTTCATGTGTGAACTCACAGCATTTTGAGGATGAGAGCGAAGCAGCCGAGCACTCGGTCAGCCTGCGCCGGCAGCTGGATGGACAGCGTGGTGACGGCCGGGCTGACTAGCAGACAGTCGATGAGGTTGGGCTCGCTGTCGCCCCCCGCAGGGCCGCTCTTCCGCTTGGCGTTGGCCGAGTTGTTGTTGCGCTCCAGCTCCACCAGAATCTCGCTGGAGTTGACGACGGACGGAGGAGGGGAGAGCGGCAGGCAGGGCGTCGGGGAGGAGATGGGGATGGACGGGACGGCGGAGTTTGAGCAGGCGGGCGGAGGCGGCTGAGGAGGACCGGGGTTGGCGGACAGTGGGAGGAGGGTGGCGGGGGGCGGCGTCGGAGGCTCGGGGCGCAGCAGGCGGAGCGGCATCGGGGGTTTGCGGTCGTTCTGCTGTTGGCAGCCGTTCCTGATCTCCTTCAGGCTTGGGGAGTTGTCCCGGCTGCAGGGATGGAAAGGAAGATGAGGAAACATCCGTCATGTGAGAGAAAGAGCAGGACAGAGATCTAAAAAATAACAATCTGTTACGACAGAAGGGAAAGACTTGACATGCAGCTGGAGACACGGTTACCACGACGACGGATCTGTGTGCTGGAGGTTTGGAAAAAGTCGCTGCTCTCTGAGGGGATGATGGTAATGAGTGAACATTGACCATGAAGAAACAGAAAGCCCCACAGAGAACATTTAAACATGAATCACATGGGGGGAGTTCTGTGTTTTGTTCCTCGAGCTCTCTCCAACTACACTGGGTTTGGACTGGTTTTGGACTGGGGTTTAGACTGGGGTTTAGACTGGGGTTTGGACTGGGATTTGGATTGGTTTGGACTGGGGTTTAGACTGGGGTTTGGACTGGGATTTGGACTGGGATTTAGACTGGGGTTTAGACTGGGGTTTGGACTGGGTTTGGACTAGGGTTTGGACTGGGGTTTGGACTGGGATTTGGACTGGTTTTGGACTGGTTTTGGACTGGGGCTTGGACTGGTTTTGGACTGGGATTTAGACTGGGGTTTAGATGGGTTTACTGGGGTTTGGACTGGGGTGTGGACTGGGGTTTGGACTGGGATTTAGACTGGTTTTGGACTGGGGCTTGGACTGGTTTTGGACTGGTATTTAAACTGGGGTTTGGACAGGTTTGGACTGGGATTTAGACTGGGGTTTAGATGGGTTTACTGGGGGTTTGGACTGGGATTTAGACTGGGGTTTGGACTGGGGTTTGTACTGGGGTTTGGACTGGTTTTGGACTGGGGTTTAGACTGGGGTTTGGACTGGTTTTGGACTAGGGCTTGGACTGGTTTTGGACTGGTATTTAGACTGGGGTTTGGACTGGGGTTTGTACTGGGATTTAGACTGGGGTTTAGATGGGTTTACTGGGGTTTGGACTGGTTTTGGACTGGGGTTTAGACTGGGGTTTGGACTGGTTTTGGACTGGGGCTTGGACTGGTTTTGGACTGGTATTTAGACTGGGGTTTGGACTGGGATTTAGACCGGGGTTTAGATGGGTTTACTGGGGTTTGGACTGGGGTTTGGACTGGGGTTTGGACTAGGGTTTGGACTAGGGTTTGGACTGGGGTTTAGACTGGGGTTTGGTCAGGGGTTTGGACTGGGGTTTGGACGGGGGTTTGCACTGGGGTTTGGACTTATGTAAATATTCTGCACTTCTGTACAAATCAGTACTTACAGAAATTTAAATAAAAGTATTTATATTCCAGAAAAAGTATTTTGTTGTCTTGGAAAGACAAAGCTGCTCCAACTTTTTAATTTCTGGAACAAATATTTTATTTTCTTATATTGTTTTTTTAAGAAAAATGAAAGCTATTGTTCAATGAAAGAGAAATTAGAAAATACTAACAGGACTAAAAACAGTAGTTTTAAGTTGTAGTTAATCAGCAGTAAAGATTAGAAACTATATTATAATTCTGCATTTAGTCCTGAAACAACCCAACAAATGACAAAGCACGAAAAAGCAGCAGCCTCATGAACAGATTCAGGGAATCCTTCTTAATAAAATAATCCTGTTAATTATTTCCATTCATCGCTTTTTGTTTTTATAACTGCTGGTGTGTTTTGTGGCTCTGCAGATTAGTTTAGAGCTATAAATGGAATTAATGTGCTCCGATGAGCCAAACGGTTCCTGGTAACATCAGCAAATGACTTTGTACCGTTTCCTTCATATTAGTTGTCCAAGATGTGGAAATGACCAATGATGTGTTCATCTCATCAATGACCAATCGTGTTCACCTCATCAATGAACCAATCATGTGTTCATCTCAATGAACCAATCATGTGTTCATCTCATCAATAAACCAATCGTGTTCATCTCATTAATGACCAATCATGTGTTCATCTCAATGAACTAATCATGTGTTCATCTCAATGAACCAATCATATGTTCATCTCATCATTGACCAATCACGTGTTCATCTCAATGAACCAATCACATGTTCATCTCATCAATGACCAATCATGTGTTCATCTCAATGAACTAATGTGTTCATCTCAATGAACTAATCATGTGTTCATCTCATCAATGAACCAATCATGTGTTCACCTCAATGAACCAATCATGTGTTCATCTCAATGAACCAATCATGTGTTCATCTCATCAATGACCAATCATGTGTTCACCTCAATGAACCAATCATGTGTTCATCTCAATGAACTAATCATGTGTTCATCTCATCAATAACCAATCATGTGTTCATCTCAATGAACCAATCATGTGTTCATCCCATCAATAACCAATCATGTGTTCATCTCAATGAACCAATCATGTGTTCATCCCATCAATAACCAATCATGTGTTCATCTCAATGATCTAATCATGTGTTCATCTCATCAATGACCAATCATGTGTTCATCTCAATGAACTAATCATGTGTTCATCTCATCAATAACCAATCATGTGTTCATCTAATCAATGACCAATCATGTGTTCATCTCAATGAACCAATCGTGTTCATCTCATCAATGACCAATCATGTGTTCATCTCAATGAACCAATCATGTGTTCATCTCAATGATCCAATCATGTGTTTGTCTAATCAATGAAAACATGGAAGTGAAGAGCAGAAGTACGCTTTGACCGCTGAACAGCTGAACAAACCGAACAGAAGTTTGACCTTCGTGATCTTTGAACTGCTGCTGTAATATCATTTCTAATATCGTCCATTAACAGTCTGTCAATAAACGGCTGCAGAGAACTTCTGAAAACATCTTTTCCTCTTGTGACGTTTAGTTTTCAGGCTCATTGAAACGTTTCCGACTGCTGACGGACAGATCTGAGCAACACATCTGAACACGAGTGAACAGGTGAAGCTGGAGGAGGGAAACACGGACGAGGCGGTGAGGTGGACACACAGCGGTGTGTTCAGGACGGGTGTGTGTGTGTGTGTGTGTGTGTGTGTGTGTGTGTGTGTGTGTGTGTGTCTGACCTGTTGATGAACTCTTCATAGCAGGAGTAGATGGCAGCCAGACACACGGCCACCAGGTTGGGCAGGACTCGGGGGTGCGGGCACTGCCCCGTCGGGCCGTGCATGCTGCAACACACACACACACACACACACACACACACACACACACACACACACACACACACACACACACACACACACACACACACACACACACACACACACACACACACACACACATCATCATCAACAGCTGAGCAGCTAAAGATGCTAATGCAGCCTCACAGGCTGACCTCTCTCCAGCTGCAGCCTGATAGCACACACTCTCGTTTGTTTATGTTTCTTTAAACCAATCACAATGGTTTTGGGGCGGAGCTAAACCCAGGGAGCAGGGATGAGACATGAAAATATCTAAAGTCTTTCCAAAAGACTGGAAACAACCGAGCAGGTCTGAAGATCCGAATCGGCAAAATGTTTCCTTCTCAGCTCGCTGCTGAGAAGTTCTTGTTGATTTTGAAAACAGCATCAACGCCAGTGAGACAAATGTTGCGTTCAAACGTCGTCGTATTCTCCATGTTCAGAGGAGAGTCGTATGAACGGCGCCCTCTGGTGGTCGTCACCATGTCACAACTCTACATCTTCTATCAGCCTCCAGTTCACCAGTCGTGAATGTGTTTGCTGACGTTTCCAGAAAGGTCAGAGGTCACGGAGGTTCATGTCTGGTTGGATGTTCAGCTGATATGTTGTAGTTTCAGTCAATAACTTAGATAATATTCTAGGTCTGAGGAACATGTTTAAATCATCTTTTCTCTCCGTCTTTGTATTTCCTGTTAGCTTGATAAACTGTTATCTTCTGTGGCTTCTAGACACCACCCACGTTGCTGCTGCCAAGCAACGGTATTTTAACGACTACATTTGCCCTGTATATCTAAACGTTCCTGTTCAGGAATGCTTGACGTTCGTGTGTACATGCTAACGATTAGCACCTGCTGCGTGCTCACCTGTGGACAAACTTCTTGACGACCTCCATGCCGGCGTTGAGCTCGTTCAGAGCGAGGATGTACTCCTGAGTGAAGAGACGCAGTCGAGGGCACTTCCCAAAGTCCTGCCGGAGACCAAAACAAACAGAAAACAAACAAACCAACAACAAGTGAAGCAGAAAGAGGAAAGATTATCATCAAGACACAAAGTGGTTCTGATAGTTTCCAGGTGTTCGTACATCCACCTTCATCCACCCTCATCCACTCTCATCCACCCTCATCCACTCTCATCCACCTCCATCCACCCTCATCCACCTTCATCCACCCTCATCCACCCTCATCCACCTTGTTACACCCTCATCCACCTTCATCCACCCTCATCCACCCTCATCCACCTTCATCCACCCTCATCCACCTTGTTCCACCCTCATCCACCTTCATCCACCCTCATCCACTCTCATCCACCTTCATCCACCCTCATCCACCCTCATCCACCTTCAGTCTTCTCACCATATTGTGTTTGAGGATCCTCTGGACCACCGGTGTGAACACCTCGATCACCACCATGGACCGCGGACGCTCCCGACAGTGCTGCAACACACAGGAAGTACCGCGTCAACAGGAAGTACCGCGTCAACAGGAAGTCCAACGGCTGCACGCCGTTTATTAAAGAATGATCACATGACCTCACCTTGCAGAAGAACTGGCACAGATCTGGAGGAGGATGGTTGTTCTCCAGGAGAGGAGCGATGGCCTGCACACACACACACACAGAAACACACACACACACACACACACACACACACACACACACACACACACACACACACACACACACACACACACACACACACACACACACACACACACACACACACACACACACACACACACACACACACACACACACACACACACACACACACACACACACACACACACACACACACACACACACACACACACACACACACACACACAGAGAGACACACACACACGCACACACAGACACACACACACACACACACACACACAGCACAGAGAGACAGAGACACACACACACACACACACACAGAGAGACACACACACACACACACACACACACAGAGAGAGACACACACACACACACACACACATGCACACACACATGCACACACAGAGACACACACACACACACGCACAGAGAGACAGAGACACACACACACACAGAGACACACACACAAACATACACACACACATACACAAACACGCACACACACACACACAGAAACGCACACACACACACACACACACACACACACACACACACACACACACACACACACACACACACACACACACACACACACACACATGACATCACAGGTGAGCTCCAGTGATGCTGCAGGCTGGAGATGATTAACAGCAGCCGCACATCAAAGATCAGTTTATATCAGCGTGACCTTTGAACTCACCACGATGATGTTCTCGTGATCCTGAGTGCTGAGATTTGAGTTCTGTAGAAAGAAGAAACACAAGAGAAACAGAGTTTAGGGAAGATCCTGAAACCATGACAAGCACTATATAAATAAAATGTATGATTATTATTATTATTAAGAGTTCGTGTGCTTCAGTCCTGCAGATTTAAAATGTAGCAACTACAAACAGTTTCTGCTTAAAACTGACTTTTTCCACACGTTAACTTACCATATAAACAATAACACTAATATTTTTAAAAAAAAAACATGAAATAACAGCATGTTGTTTACTCTGGTCAGAGCTCGCAGGTGAGCTGGCAGGTGAGCTGGCTTTAGCAACAACTAATTTCTCCACAGATTGTTGTATTTAAAAGAAATCAAGAACTTCAACCAGTTCGGAGCTTTTATCATGAATGTTTCTGTATCTTGACATAAACATGAAGGAGGATTCAGAGTTCCAGTCATGAGTCAGCTCCAGGGCTCCTCATCAGAGTGACAGTGTGTGTGTGTGGGGGGTGGGGGGGGGGTGGGGGGGTGAACCCATCAGAGTGATAGTGGGGTTAACTCCTATTGATAAAAATGGACCAACTATTAATAAATTCATGATATTATTTTTTAATCTGTTTACTCATAAAACTTATAGCAGAATTTAGATTTTCTTTGTGATTAAAAAGTGAAAAAAAGACAAAAAAATTATTATATAAAAAAAAAACTGAAGTCATGAACTTCAGTATGTGTGCGTGCGAGTGTGCGCGCGTGAATGTGCGTGCGTGAGTGTGTGCGCGTGAATGTGCGAGTGAGTGTGCGTGCGAGTGTGTGCGTGTGCAAGTGTGTGCGTGCAAGTGTGCGTGAGTGTGTGCAAGTGTGTGCGTGAGTGTTAATGTGCGTGCGTGAGTGTGTGTGTGCAAGTGAGAGTGTGCGTGTGAATGTGCGTGTGTGAGTGTGTGTGCGCGTGCGAGTGTGTGTGCAAGTATGTGCGTGAGTGCGTGCGAGTGTGCGTGCGAGTGTGTGCGCGTGCGAGTGTGTGCGTGCGTGCGAAAGTGTGCGTGCGAGTGTGTGCGTGAGTGTGTGTGCGTGCGAGTGTGTGAGTGTGTGCGTGTGTGTATGTGTGCGTGTGTGTGTGTATGTGTGTGAGTGTGTGCGTGTGAGTGTGTGCGTGCGATTGTGTGCGTGTGAGCATGCGTATGTGTGTGTACCTCGGCCAGCAAGGTGGAGATGATGTGCAGCGGTGCCTGGTGGATGGACTCGTCCTGTAGCGGGGAGCTCAGCGCCATGTCCACCAGCGCTCGGATCTCCTTCAGAACTACGTCCCAGCGACTCGGGTTGTTCAGAACTTTACGGTACTTGTAGATCTTTTTCTGTAGAGGACACAGTGGGGTCAGGGACAGAGTACCGAACAGAACCAGGGGTCCACAGAGTACCAAACAGAACCAAGGGTCCACAGAGTACTGAACAGAACCAGGGGTCCACAGATTAGAGGGACGGTTAACATTTTTTCTTATAATATCTGTAAACACAGAGAAACAAACTGACTACAAATACAAAAACAAACACATTGAAGACACTAACCTAAAGAATCACACATTAAAGACACACTAACCTAAACAAACACGTTAAAGACACACTAACCTAAAGAAACACACATTAAAGACACACTAACCTAAACAAACACGTTAAAGACACACTAACCTAAACAAACACACATTAAAGACACACTAACCTAAAGAAACACACATTAAAGACACATTAACCTAAACAAACACACATTAAAGACACACTAACCTAAACAAACACACTTTAAAGACACACTAACCTAAAGAATCACACATTAAAGACACACTAACCTAAAGAATCACACATTAAAGACACACTAACCTAAAGAAACACACATTAAAGACACACTAACCTAAACAAACACGTTAAAGACACACTAACCTAAACAAACACACGTTAAAGACACACTAACCTAAACAAACACGTTAAAGACACACTAACATAAACAAACACACGTTAAAGACACACTAACCTAAAGAAACACACATTAAAGACACATTAACCTAAACAAACACACATTAAAGACACACTAACCTAAACAAACACGTTAAAGACACACTAACCTAAACAAACACACATTAAAGACACACTAACCTAAAGAAACACACATTAAAGACACATTAACCTAAACAAACACACATTAAAGACACACTAACCTAAACAAACACACTTTAAAGACACACTAACCTAAAGAATCACACATTAAAGACACACTAACCTAAAGAAACACACATTAAAGACACACTAACCTAAAGAAACACACATTAAAGACACAATAACCTAAACAAACACACGTTAAAGACACACTAACCTAAACAAACACGTTAAAGACACACTAACCTAAACAAACACACGTTAAAGACACACTAACCTAAACAAACACACATTAAAGACACACTAACCTAAACAAACACACGTTAAAGACACACTAACCTAAACAAACACACGTTAAAGACACATTAACCTAAACAAACACACATTAAAGACACACTAACCTAAACAAACACACATTAAAGACACACTAACCTAAACAAACACACATTAAAGACACACTAACCTAAACAAACACACATTAAAGACACACTAACCTAAACAAACACGTTAAAGACACACTAACCTAAACAAACACACATTAAAGACACACTAACCTAAAGAAACACGTTAAAGACACACTAACCTAAACAAACACATTAAAGACACACTAACCTAAAGAAACACACATTAAAGACACACTAACCTAAACA